>NC_056743.1:1587744722-1587832222 GCF_019279795.1 Protopterus annectens
CACTAGAAATTCTGCACAGGGGATAACTAAGCATCATTCCATTATTTTTGGTTTAGCTAAGTCTCTGGCCTAGAACATGACTTAGGCTTAGACACCTGGGTATGGATCCTGTTTGATAGGTATTCGGGGTTGGGTCACTCTGTTTATCTTCTGATTACAGACAATTCTAAGGTATTTACTTCATGATGCTGTAGTGAGCTGTCACAGCCCTAGTTATAACTCAAACCCTATCTACTTGAGGGGTAGAAACAGGAAAACAGTAAAAGGACCTCTTCCCCCAAAGAGTCATGACAGTCTGACTTAGACAATGAGGATATGGGCTATTCAGACCGAATCACCTAGCCTTTGGGATTTCATACAAATAACAATGATACTATTTCTTCAGGTTCTGCCCCTTCCCTTAGGATGTTTCATTTATAGAAAGAGTCGGTCTTATGAGGGAGCATTTCAAGTGGAAGGTTAAAGCAACAGGGAACATTTTCCCACCCAGAAAAAAATACTGTGACCTGTTGGACATTGAACAATCCAGGCCTTCTGCAATTACTTCAGTAACATCAGCATTTGAGGATTTTTGTTTCTTAAGAGTGTTTCCCTAGAGTTATAAACATTGCCTCCAAAGAAGCCTAACAGATTTTAGGGGGTTCAGGACTGACGACAGTACCTGTTCAATAACTCATCAGTGAAGTCTGCTGTCATTTCTTTGGAAGCAGCTAGATGTCCTTAAATCATCCTAAATAACTTACCTAATGACAGGGGAAATTAGGGAATTGGATTGGCTTGAGAAAAATGTATTTACATTTGGTATAATGGAGAAAAGGCTATTAACTGTCAGATGTACACGGATTTATAACCAGGAAAAATACTAAAGCAGATAGAAGACATGGATCAGGAGAAAGAAATTGAATCCTTAAAAAGTAAGGTGACTAGGCTATCACAAACTGTACAAAGGTTGGCAAGCATGCCATAAAATGTGGCTGTTACACTGATGATCATGTTCTAGGGCAGCTACCACAGGGACAGTCATCCTTAAGCACACCTGGTTACATATACAAGCCCTTTCCTGAAGATGTAGAGAGACAACTCCTGAATGTTTCTTATTTATTATTTGTTAGCATGTATGATCCCTTTCTTGAAGGTTTAAAGAGATGCCTCTTTGATGCTCCATATATTTATTATTTGTTAATATGCATGTGCCTTTTCCTGAAGATGTGAAGAGACAACTCCTAAATACTCCTTTATTTTTCTATTTGTTAGTTAGATAAATGGACTGGTCAATAGCCACTTTTTAGCCATGACCATGGCCACAAGGGCAACAGTAAATACAGCATTTATTACAGACGGTCAACCAGCATATTAGGGGAACAGTGGAACAACACTAGACAAGTAATCAGATTAAACACAAGATGCCTAGCTCTACATGTCTTTAAGAGACATGCTTAAATGTTCTTGTCACCCTTTACAAGCAATTAGTACAACTCACTTCCCAAATCATGCAGGGCCTTAAGTGATAACCCTGGTGTAAATTCGTACTTAATCATCAAGATTAGCTTTAAAGGTAAACAAAGCAGTACTTTGACGTATAATGGTAACGTATTCCATAGGCTGGGAATACACTGAACTTCCAGTGAGTCTTGTTTATTTGCTGGTATAGATTTAGGTCCATACTAGGGTGCTTGTAGACTCTCTGGTTTTGCTAAGAAACAGAAGGTCAAATAAGATTGGCTCTTTCATAGCTCGAAAAGTGAGACAGATCACTTCAAAGCAGCTGATAGACTACTGAATATAAAGAGAGTTTGTGCTAATCTCTCAGGATTATTGAAGGATTTAAGGTCTTTCATTTTCTAGGTTAAAAATTATTCAGACCTTTCCATTTGAGTGGTGTGCTTCAATTTGTATACACCAACATTTGATGGTGTGTCTCTTAAGGGCAAAGTGCAGTGGTAACATGACTTCTTGAAGACATTCCCTTATACATTAACTGAGCCAGCTAGAAGGATTTAATGACTATGATGGAAATATGTATCTGTCAACCATCATCTCAACCACAAAAATCTCTGAACTACAGGATTTGAAATGTATGGAACCACACACACAGTTTCCTGTAACGACCGAGTATCGATGAAGACCAATCTTTCATTCATGTCCAACTTTTCTGAGCTTTAACTAAACAGTCTGTAGAGAGACTTGTGTTTTATTCTAATCTGACTACAAAGGAGAAAAGATTCTACATAGTATGGATGTGCACAGGTAACTTAGGTAGTAATAAAAACTCCAGCTAATCTGACCACTTATTTATGTCTTTCAAGCCAGAGAAATGGGTCAGAGCAGTAGCCAAACAGATGCTTCCAAAATTGCTGGGAAACTGCATCACTTTCTGCTATGACATACAGGGAAAGACCATGATGGGTCAGGTCAGAGCACACTCCATTAGAGTGTTGCCACAATTGCAGCTTTCCTTAAGAAGGTGTCTGTTTATAGTATTTATGAAGCTGCCATTTGGACCACTGTACACTCCTTCTCCACACAGTACAATTTGAATGTGATTGCTTCTGCAGTATTTTGGAGCATGCTGTAACCTGCTGCCCAGGTCCAGGGTTGTGGATCTTCACTACTGAGTAGTGCCCCATTCATATTTTGAATGCGCTAAAGTAATGATCTTTGGGTTGCCATAATGTGTTTGATACCTGAATGCTTATTATTTATTTATTTATTTTTTGCTCAAGTGTATTTGCTCAGAACTGTGTTTCCTCATATGTGTTAGCTCACTACATGTTGTAACAATTAGTATGCAGCTCATTGGGGAGCTTGCCTTCCTGCAAAAATGCTATCTGTTATTTTTTTTAGATGTTGTCATTGCATGAAATTAGAAGTTATGTACTCACCATAACGTTCCATCTGAGTAGGTAGTTCATTTGTCTGCAACCTGTGGGTTACAGATCCGATATCGGATCCGAGCCGGCAACTTGTTTCAAGCTAATGGATCCGAGCTCCTAGCTCCTCCCTTCACCCATAATCCCCTGCTAACCCTCCATGACCTCAGATCGAGTTTGCCTCTCAATATATATCCAACAAAGGATATCTAACAACTAGTAGATCCGAAGAAGGTCAGGGGGAAGGAGGGGGGGATGGTTGCAGACAAATGAACTACCTACTCAGATGGAACGTTATGGTGAGTACATAACTTGTAAATCTGAAGTAGGATGTTCATTTGTCAGCAACCTGTGGGACAGAGTCCCCAGCTACCTGCACCTTGGGTGGCCATCATGGAAGGATATTACGAAGCACCGCAGAGCCAAAGGATGCTCTCCCTCTAGAAAGCAGTTCTAGCTTGTAGTGGTTGATAAAGGTATGAGATGAAGCCCAAGTGGCTGCAGAACAAATATCATCCAAAGGAACTCTAGACTTGAAAGCCGCAGAAGTAGAAATGGAGCGGGTGGAATGAGCACGAACTCCTTCTGGTGCGGGTCTACCCGAGGCTTGATAAGCCAGTAGGATACATTGGGAAATCCAGCGAGATAAGGATACTTTAGAGATAGCTTTCCCAAAGTTAAATTTGGCAAAGGAAACGAACAGCTGGTCAGATTGTCTATGGCCAGCTGTCCTATGAGTATAAAAACGAAGCTGCCTATGAACATCCAATGAGTGCAGCTTGTACTCTCCCTTATTTTGATATTTAGGGAAGAAAACCGGTAAATTTATGGATTGATTTATGTTGGTTTCTGATGCTATCTTGGGAAGAAAGGAGGGATTGATCCTGAGGTACACTCTATCTGGGTGAAAAATCAGGTATGGAGGCTTCACAGAAAGAGCCTGAAGTTCCGACACTCTTTTTGCTGAAGTAATGGCTACAAGGAATGCTGTTTTCCATGACAAGAATTTGAGATCCACTGAAGCAGCGGGTTCAAAGGGTGGAGCAGTCAAGGCTTGAAGAACTAATGTAAGATCCCAGGGGGGTACGGCTTCTTTTACAGGGGTCTAAGTAAAAAGGTACCCTTGAGAAAGGTTTTACACAATTTGGCTGACATCAAGGGCCCTGTATCATGTCCCACATGATAATGAGATATGGCTGCCAATTGCACTTTGACAGTTGAACAACTAGCGCCTTCCTGAAAGAATTCAGTTAGGAAGTCTAAAATGGATGGAAGAGGAGCCGTAAAGGGATCTAGATCACGGTGCTCCGCCCAGATGGAAAAACGTTTCCATTTACTGTGATACACTTTCCTGGTGGAGGGCTTATGCGCTGCCACGAGGATGGCTTTGACTGGTGAAGAGATACCGGGAGTCCTAACTAGGAGTGGAACTGGAGCAACCAAGCTGTCAGTTTCAGATTGTCAAGTTTGGAGTTGGCAAGTCCAACGGATGGGAGATGAGATCCGGAATGGGATCTAGAATCCAAGGGTGATTCACAAGGTGAGACCACAGGTAAGGGAACCAAATTTGTCGGGGCCAGAATGGGGCAATGAGAATCATCTTGCTCCCCAACCGCGAGGCTTTCTGTAAGAGTTGTATCATCATTGGCAGAGGAGGATAGGCATAGAGTAGACCGGGTGGCCAAGCATGCACCAGAGCGTCTCTTGGAGTTTCCCCTGGAGGGGGGATTAGAGCGAAGAAATTGTCGCATTTGGTGTTTGATGGAGATGCAAAAAGATCGCAGCAGGGTTGCCCCCATGTTGCGAATATCTGCTTCGCTACTAGAGGATTGAGAGACCACTCGTACGGGGTAAGAAGGGTGCGGCTGAGCTTGTCCACTAGGATGTTGGTCTTCCCCGGAATGTGCATTGCAATCAGAAAGCGGTTGGTGGAGATCGCCCATTCCCACACTCTCATGGCTTCACGGCAAAGAGGATAAGATCTGGTTCCCCCCTGTTTGTTGATATACCAGACCACCGACATGTTGTCCGACTGAATTGCAATCATTCCTGCGGGGAGGAAGCTCTGAAGTGCTTGCAACGCCAACAGCACCGCTCTCATCTCCAGAACGTTGATATGCAGGGAGGTATCTGTATCGTTCCACGTGCCTTGGACTGTCCTGCCTGAATTATGCCCCCCCCACCCGAGGCAGGAAGCGTCTGTGGTCACCGTGGCGATAGGGGGAGAGGTGCAGAAGGGACGGCCCGTATGGAAGTTTGATGCTTGGAGCCACCATAGTAGCGCCCTCCTGCAAGCCTTGCTGATAGCAATGGGATGGTGGAGAGGAAGGGATAGGAAGGACCATTGCACTAACAGAGTCCATTGCAGTACTCGCATGTTCAAACGGGCGCATGGAAGGAGTGTAATCGCTGCCGCCATGGAGCCTAGTGCCCTCAGGACCAATTCCGCTGGTGAAGCCTCTGAATGAAGGATAGCCCGCACATGAAGTTGTAGGTTCCTGATTCTCTCGGAAGTTAGGAAGGCTCGCAAATCTCTGGTGTCTATTCTGGCACCTATGAATTCTATGACCTGCGTCGGGGCCAGTAGAGATTTGCCGACATTGATAGTAATGCCTAGTTTTGGGGCTAGATGGAGAAAGAAGTCTCTGGCCGAGCAAAGTAGATGCCTTGTTGGTGCGGTTAGGAGCCAGTCATCCAGGTACGGAAAGACCTGAATTCCCTGGAGTCTCAGGTGGGCTGCAATCACTGCTAACACTTTGGTAAACACCCTGGGGGCTGTGGTGAGGCCAAAGGGAACGACCCTGAACTGGTAGTGACTGGTCCCCAGCCGGAAGCGAAGGAACCTCCTGGATCGTTTGTCCATTAAGATGTGGTAGTACGCATCCTTGAGGTCTATAGAGCACATCCAATCGTTTTCCCTCAAAAGGGGGAGGATAGATTGAAGAGTGACCATTCTGAATTTTTCCTTGGTTACTGACAGGTTCAAGCGGGAAAGGTCTAGGATGGGTCTCAGGTCCCCCGTCTTTTATGGCACCAAAAAGAACCTGGAGTAGAACCCTAATCCGAGCTGGTCTTGGGGGACGGGCTGGATGGCTCTTTTTCTTAGCAGCTGCTGTATTTCTGCGGCTGCGGCCTCCCTCTGATTGGGTGGTACATCGGGGAGGTTCTTGGATTGGGGGACATGAAGTATTGGTATTTTGTACCCACTGGATATGATGCGAAGCACCCAGCGGTCTGTTGTGATGGACTCCCATGCCGCTAGGTGTTTCGAAAAACGCCCCCCGACTGCCTCCAGAGTGGAGCAGCCGGGCAACCCCTCAGGGCTGCTGCGCGGGCCGCACAGAGAAAAGTTCTCTGGACCCAAAGTTTCTCGGAGCCCCTCTGCCCCTGGGGTGACGTCCTCCCTGTCCACCTCTGCCACGGTAGGACTGGTTGTCCGGAGCTGGTTGGGAATGTTGTGATTTCCGGAACCACATCTTCTTCTGACCCTTTTGGTTCCTTGAAAAGGACCGCTGGGGAGCAGAGAAGCGGACTCCGATGGCAGACAACGTCTTCCCGTCCTTCTCGCTCTGGACAAGTGTCTCGCGAACTGTTTTGCCAAATAGGGCAGAACCATCAAAAGGGGCGTTCGCGAAGGATGCTTTAAAGGGCTCCGTAAAGTTGCAATGATGGAGCCAGGCCTGGCATCTCATGACTAGGCCTGCTCCGCTAGCCCTAGTGGCTCCCTCTGTGGCGTGGGACAACAGCCGCATAGAGGTGTTTGAAATCGATCTCAGAGTGGCCATTCGGGTGGAGCACAATTGTTTGTCCTGCTTCGACATGGACTCAGGGGGGGATGCAGCGTATTCTTTAATAAGATCCCGCTGCATCCTGATGACATGTGCCATATAGTTCAGAGACCTTACTGAGAAGGTCGCTGAACTAAAGACTCGCTTCCCTAAGTGATCCATCAAACGGGACTCTTTGCTCGGTGGATGAACTGAGGGACTCTCCTGAGCCAATTTCCTCTTTGTGGCTGCCGCCGTCAACATGGCATCTACAGGGGGCCCCTTACTCCAATGTGATCGGTCTGAGGGGGGGCTAAGAATCCTATCTGGTCGCTTCGGTATTGGCTCCACGGTGTCCGGATCCTTCCACGCCCTGGTGGTAATGAGGTCCACCAGGGGGTCGGCTGGAGGGGACACCCAAGAGGTAGACGGGCCTGCCTCAAATGCCTCCAGAAACATGGACTCGTCAGAGGAAGACTTAGGGGCAGACCACCCACCTCTGATTCTCAGCATCTCCATGATGTCTCCAAAGGAGACACCCTCAGGGGGGCGATCTTAGGGAGCCTTCCCCTTCCTCCAAGTCCGTGTCCTTGGTTAAGGACTCAGGGGAGTCCACGTGCCTCCTTTTGCACTTAAGCTTGCAGGGAGCTTCCTCGGGGGGACTGTCCGAGGAGGCCTCGCCAGCAACATCTTGTTCCAATGGAACTATCTGTGACATCGAAGCAGGCTGTCCTTTTGGCCGGGTGATGGAAGCCTGGCCCAGCAGAGAGTGAGTGCAGGGAGGAGTCGATGCAAGGACCGGGGGTCCGGATGCTCTCAACAGAGCCCTCTCCACAACATCGAAGGCCGAGGGAGAGCCACTCTCCAATGGATCCGAAAGTCGGCTCCCACTCGGATCCGATGAAGGGATCGGAGCCAGCGCCGAGACCGTCGGATCCGAGGGACCAGTCTGCTCCGACCTGGATGGAGCCGAAGGCACACTGAATCCCCCGGATCCGAAGCTCGGACCACGGCTCCGAGAGGTCGGATCCGACAGGCTCGAGGGCAGGGTCGGATCCGAAGTACCAAGTACTGTCGGCGCCGACCCACCCCCGGCTCCAAGGCTGCTCGGCTCCGAGCACTCCGAACCCGGGTAGCGGGTCGGAGAAGGAGCAATTGGGTGGAAAAAAGGTGTCGAGCTCCCCCCCTGAGGGGGGGGGGAGGCAAGAGCACTCCCATCTGCAGCTGGGCCTGGATGAATCTTCGCATCATCCGGTCCAAGTCTGCATCGGATAAACTGAAGGTAGATCTTGAGGAGGCCACCGAGGCAGGCCTGGAATGCCGCCTCGATGACCTCGACAGAGATCGGGTCAACTCCTCCTCGGGCCCCGGGGAGAAACAAGGGGATCGGAGCCAAGGAGGAGGAGACCTAGAAGCAGTGGAGGGAGAAGCCCGCTTAGCTGGCGGGGCCGAAACGGAGGTCTCGGCCCGCCGCTTGTCGTGCTTCTCCCTCCGTTTCTCCCTCCTGGCCTCCCTGGCCTCCGACACTTTAGCGGGAGTTTGAGTCCCGGACGGAGGCAGGGGGGCAGGAGTGGCAGTGACCACAGGCTGTGGTGGAGCCACGGGAGCAGCAGAGGTAGCGGAGGCCGAATCCGAATCCGGGGGTAAAATTCCCACCAGGACCAGCTTCGACCTCCGCTCTTTCAGTGCCCTGGGGTTGAACGCTGCACAGATGGTACAGCCTGAGGTGAGGTGTTCAACCCCAAGGCACCGAACGCACCGAGTGTGGCCATCAGCTGGGGAGAGCTTATGGCCACACTCGGGACATTTAGAAAATATGGCTTTTGGGGCCTCAGCCATTCCCTTTTTTTTTTTTTTAAGAAAAAAAGAAAAGCAACTACACACACACACAGGCCCCAAAAGAAACGCAACACACACTCACACACTAGCGACCAGCGAAGGGAGGGTACTAATTAAAAAATAAGGAACCTAACTATGACAGACTTTAAAAGTATTAATTTAAACTAAAAAAGAAATTCCTGACAAAAAGTACTTAGAAAAAGGTAACTTTTTCTTCACTTATCTGACGAGCTCAACAAGGATCCAGCCATCCACAAGCGCGGCAAACTAGATCTGAGGTCATGGAGGGTTAGCAGGGGATTATGGGTGAAGGGAGGAGCTAGGAGCTCGGATCCATTAGCTTGAAACAAGTTGCCGGCTCGGATCCAATATCGGATCCGTAACCCACAGGTTGCTGACAAATGAACATCCTACTTCAGATCTAAATTTATTTTGAGTATATTTTTTCAGATGTTACATGTACTTAAGTTATTAGTTTCATGCAATGGTGGCACATGTTTAGAGCATGTAGATTGCAAGGGGTCACAGTGAAACTGTGAGCCTTCTGGTGAATGTGTTGGGGTCACAGTGAAACTGTGAGCCTTCTGGTGAATTTGTTGTAATATGACAGTACTGACTGACCATAACTGTAAATGTTCAGACAGTAGGATGGTTGCTGCAGTAGGCACAACCACCCTCTTTCCTCTCTCCTGTATGCTATTGGGTTTCTGGCTACACTCACTCTCTGAATGGGGGTGCTCAACCTTTGAATATATTGCAGGTATATTTTTGAGGGTTTGCGCATTATTTATGGAGAGAGATGGTGTGTGTGTGTGTGTGTGTGTGTGTGTGTGCATGTGTGATTCCTAACTTTTCTTCCTTGGCCTGCATGGATGGTATCCGGACTGGTAAGTAGTCTACCCCCAACCACATTTAGCACGAAGGTGGTGATTCATCTCCTTAAACAGGAGAGAAGATGGCACAGATCACTTTCGCTTTTACAGTGCCATATTTATGTACTGGTATTAAGAATCATTGTCAAGGTAGTCCATGTAAGAGGTGTGCAGACACCAAGCTGTTTGCAGTTGAAAGCTTTATTGAAAACTGACATCATTGTCTGGTTTCAGCTTGACTCATTACACATTTACCTATAAGCTTTCTTAAAGGAATATTAAGTTACATTTTAATTTTTTCATATACTGCTTTATCTTTATGTGAAATCTCAGTTTATTAAAGAAGATGCATGTTACTCATTGGAATTATTTACACGTACTTACAAAACTTCAGTATACAATAGTATGAGTACCACATAGAACAGTTTCATCATTCAGAAACTAACTCTATATGGTCCTGATATCAGAGTATTTTTTTAATTAATTAAATGTATCTGGAGTACTGAAGTCATTAGCTATTTCACTACAGTCACTGTTTTTTTTTCATTTCTTCTGTAATCAGCAGATAACATCATCAGGTAAAGGAAAGTTAAATAACTAATTCCGAAGACTTGTAGACTCTATTATAGACTCAGGTCTAAATGCCTGCAGTAAGATATGCAAGAAAGTCTTCAGCTTCTGATGGGCATTTATACATCTTGCTGTGACTGCCTATATGGTGGTTTCAGCAAATGCTTTCTGTTTCTGAGGTAGATTTGTATAGCTGTACTTTGTGCGCGGCATGATCTAGGAAAAATCAGAAATATCATAGCACAGTAGCATCATAACTTCATGACCAAAACTAACATTCCCAACTAAATCCTGGTTTATTCTCTTTTCCTTCCTTTAATACAGTAACACCCTTCCACCCTGATGCTGTTGTACTTTTAAACTTGCGGGCTTTTGAGTTGCCTGCCCCTACCATAAATCTGATTTTGGACACCCCTCCCAGTCTCATCTCATCAGCTCATTCTACTGAGCACTGAGAGATCAGCTGGGAAGCCCCCACCTCAGTCTCTAAAACTTGAATTATCTTCTGTTTTCTGCCTTTCCACTTACTAAAAAAAATTCACATTATTTAGCTGTTTGTACTGCATTTGTGCCTCTTCCTACTTTATTTAGCTTTTAGCTGCATGTTCATAAAGTGTTCAGTTGCATTTATTACTGATTGTTAGTAGCCTGCCTGATTACATTTTAGCTGTTATTCCAAGCCTTTTAATTTTAATTTAAGCACTTGGGCTTCATATCAGTTATCTTACATAAGAAAGGCGTGTGGTCTAAACTCTTGTGGCAGGAGAGGTAACTTACACCCTTCTGAGCTGGGAATTGCTGGTGAATGTTTATTGTGCCTGTTATTCTAAGTGTCTTTGTTCTGATTTAAGCACTTGCACTCAAAACCAGTTATTGTACATTAGGAAGGCTTATGGTCTACACTCTCGTGTCTGTCTACACAGATTTTTTTTAACTACTAGAGCATCTAGTTTGCACATAGCTGAGCAATGATAATCAAGTTCTTTGTCTTATTGACTATCTGATATTTAAATTTCCCTCACTCCTCTCTAGTAGATCAGTAGCCATGGATATGCACTTCCTGTCTCTCTCTGTGACCAGTCTGGTTGAGATGGGTATTCTGAGGCACTGTAGCAACTGCCTCATGTACACTGACAACCAACTTATTCTTAATAAAACAGATAAAGTATGCAAGACGTGTAAATACACTTTAATGTTGGAGGCAAAACTCTCTCATACAACCAAAACTAATCCTATAGAGGTTGTCAGTGACACTTGCACCATACCTACTGCAAAGGGTAATGACCATACACATAAAACTACTTATGCTGAGGCAATTACAGGTAACCTTCCTAAAACACTAAGACTTCTTGCACAGTACAATCAAAGAAAGTCCTCAGCCATCATGTAAACACTCTGTTAAAACAACATTCTGAGCTACACATAGTAACACTGTATCCAATGCCTCTACTGCTAAGTGCTTAAAACAAACCAGCACACAGCCAAGTTTCTTGGTCATTGGAGATTCTGTAGTGAGGCACACCAATGTCACCAGACTGAGCAAGAAGAGAATCACTGTTAGCTGCCTTTCTGGGGCTAGGATCTGTCAAGTCACACAGGCACTCATTTCACTGAACCAGAGATACCAGTATGACTCTGTCGTAGTCCATGTGGGTGTTAATGACCCGAGGTGTATCTCCCTTGACTATATGAAGCGAGACATGATCAAGCTCACTGATTATGTGTCTCAGGCAGGTATGAGCCTAGCACTGAGCAGCATACTACCTTCTCCAAGGATCGTGCCACGTTACCAACTGAAAATTATTGATTTTAACAATTGGCTTAGCTTCTGGTGTCAGTCCAAGGGGGTACAATATTTGATGGCCTGGGAGGACATGGTTGACAGACCACATTGCTTTGCCAGGGATGGTGTGCACTTGTCCCCTCTAGCCTTTCAGATATTGGCAAAGACCTTTTCCACCCCATATTGCCTTTTTTAGGCAGTGCTAAACTGATAAACCTTACAACGTAACTGAACCTATGAAGAAATATCTGAAGGTGGTACTGCTCAATGCTAGAAGTCTTAACAAGAAACTCCACTCCCTGCAAGCCTTCCTCTTCCTGGAGAGTGTAGACATCTGCGTGGTAATGGAGTCATGGTTTAAAGTCACAGAGAGTACCCCAGCAATGCAACGTTATAATACCCTTCACACCTTTAGACCAGCTACTGCACAGGAGGGAACTGAAGGTGGAGGAGTCTCAGTCTACATTAAAAGCAACCTCACATCCAAACTAGTTAAAGGATATGACCCACTGGAACTCATATATGTGCAGCTTAGCATAAACAGGGTCTTGTACCATATCCTTGTAACCTATAGGTCACCTCTCTGTCCCTGGAAACCCATACTAACTATCTCAATGTAATAGAGTCCCTCACCATTCAACCCAGTATGATATTCATGGGGGGATCTCAGCTACCCCTCTATACACTGGGAATCCTACACTACTTGTAATGCACAAGCCCACTGGTTCCTAAACTTGATTAATATCAACATCCTGAAACAGTTGGTCCATTCTCCTACCAGGGGTACAAACATCCTTGACCTTGTACTCATGAACATGGGGGGTGATGTTCCTCACCCAATGTAATGTCTTCTGTCATCAGATCTGAACATAAGGCAATATTACATGAAATAAAAATTGAATCCAGGATCTAGTGAAATCAAAAACCTTTAGAAACTATTCCAAAACTAACCTCTCTCTACTACTTGACACCTTGGCTAAATTCCAAGGACCCCCAAACCCAGTAAACACCATAGCATATGCTGAGCTATTTACAAAATCTCTGTACAGCCATACTGATAGCTGTACAGAGTGTGTCCACTTGTATTAAGAATAAGACAAACTCAAAAGACAAGCCACCCTGGTGGAATCAAAATGTCAATCAGTTATATATCAAAAGAAAAAAAATCTTGGCCAAGCATAGGAGGAACAAAGCCATACATACTAAAAACCCCCTGACCAATGTAAACAGGCAGCTAAGAGGGTTAATTAACATTTCAAAGGCTAAATTTGAGGAAAAAATAGCTTTTAAGGCAATGGACAGCCACAAAGCTTTCTACATCTATGTCCATAACCTCAGGGGAAATGCATGACAGTGTGCAGAACTTATTGTAAATGGCATCACCCACACTGAACTGGAGGATATTGCCAACCTTTTGGCTGACAGATTCAGCTCAAATCCCCCTCCGATAGTCCAAAAGAAATACTGCATAACATGATTCCTCCCAATCATAACTAGGGAATAAGTCATCAATGTACTTTTCAAGGCCAATAACACCCTGGGATGTTTAATAAATTGCATGAAACATGTCCTCTCTGGTCCATGTTTTGTGCCCAAGGAATGGAAGATGGCTACAGTCATTCTCCTGCACAAAGGAGGTCCAACCACTGATATGGGTAACTACAGACCCATAAGTCTTACCAGCCTCATATGTGAAGCCATGGAAAGAATCATCCTGGACACAGGTAACCTGAAAATGCTGGGCACATCACAGTTCAGCTTTGATAAAGGAAGGCCGTACCTATTAAACCTGGTGTACTTTTTTGAGAGGGTCACCAAAGCACTGGATGAAGGTAAGACTGTGTATACAGCTTACCTTGAACTAGCCAAGGCTTTTGACACAATACTCCACTCAGGCATTGTAGACAAGCTCACTAATTTAGGCATAAACCCTTTTATCATCCACTGTATAGCCAACTGGCTCACTGATAGGACCCATAATGCCAAAATAGGTGAGGCCACCTCCACCAAGAGGTCAGTCACTAGCAGAACCCCCCCCCCCCGCACTTGGTACTGGGCCCACTCCTTTCTGCCATCTATTTATCTGAAATGGAAGCAAATGCTGAAGGTTTATGGCTGACTAAGTTTGCAGATGATTGCAAGCTGAGGGTTCTCATCAACTCTCCTGCAGACACTAGCATTCTTCAAGAAGGTCTATCTCTGACTAACAAATGGTGCCAAAACCATGGTCTTAAACTCAATGCTAAGAAATACATAATTGTACCCTTTGAGAAGTCAACCATCCCAGCTAATAACCATGTTGATAATGTGTTCCTAAGAGTTGACCCAGTGGTCAGGCATCTGGATACCCATGTAGACAGTCGCCTTACCTTCAACCACCACATGGACATGGTGGTGAGGAAATCCTTTTATGTTGTGCAACTTATAAATAAGGACATGGCATCTAGGTCTAAAGAGGTTATTATCCCACTGTACTCCATCCTTATCAGACCAATCATAGAGTTCAATCAATCATGGACACCACTCAGACATCTGAAAAGATTTAATACCACAAAGTTAAGCACTTTCGACCATTCACAAAGGTCTTCATCAGAATAAATGTTACAAAAAGCAAAACCATTATATTTGAATTTCCTTAAAACAATCAGCCAATAAAAACAACTAATAAATTAAGCAAATGAACCTTTAAAGAAACTATTAACCTTTGCCCATCCATAGAGGTTGTGCCTATAAAAACATCTATGAATATGCATTCACTACAAATAAAAAAAATGTATCTGCATTTTTCATGCTGACACCCTCTATGTAATACTCTCTTATAATTCACATTGTTGTTTAACCCTGGAGTGTTATAAGTATTGAATAATAACTGCCACTTAAACTCTCTAAAATTCAACTCTCCTTTTCTGTCCCCATTAAAACCACATTGTACATGACCTATAACAGTAAAGTAATTTTTTTTATAATTTTTACATAGTGAAATGTGTTTAGCTAAAGCATTATCCATGTTTTTACTTTTAAATGCATGTAAATGTTTGTACATCCTTTTCTTTAACTGCCTACTCGTTTTTCCTATATAAAATGCGCTGCAGGATGAACACTTAGCTAAGTACACCACATAGGTAGACTCACAAGTGAACTTCCATGGTACCTGCCATATCATTACTTATTCTTACTTCAAAAAATGGTCCTTCTCCTATGTACCTACAGAAGTTGCAATTAAAACATTTGAATGTTCCTTTGATTCCCACATCACTTCCATAATTGTCCCTCTCTAATAATTCTTTAAATATTTTTGCTCTTTTGTTGATAAACAAAGTGGTGGACCCTAAAAATAACTTTAAATCACTGTTTGATTCCAGAATCCACCATTTGTTTTTAACAATACCTTTAATAGCACCACTGTCAAAAGTGAAAACCAAAGGCATGGAGGTAGTCCACTCCTGTAACTTGTGATGATTTAAGATGCTACTATTGTTGACCATTTCACCTTGCAATATATATTTTGATTATAGTTGAAGGATACCCCTTTTTTCAATTCTGTCATGTAATTCTTCCACAAATCTATCCAAGACTGTAAGGTCAGTGGTAAAGTGATTAACCTCTTCTCTTGCAGTATCTTCTGTTACAATATATTCATTTCAACAGTTACAATACTGTCCAGCAGGGCCCACTGTTGGTACATTTTCAACACAAGCAGCTTTACTAATACATTTTCAACACAAACACCTGTACAAATCAGTTTGATATGCAAAATACATATATTTTTTTACAAAACTCCAGCTAGCTATGCTGGCATGTGTTACACATCCACTGCCCTACTCCTCCTGGTATGGCTGGCACTACCTCACATCGTCACAATCAGCATCCAGCTTTAGACCATTTTTAGCCAAAGTATGATCTGTATATTTCAGAGAAGCTGCACATATTTGGCATTTGTCTGTATTTGTTTCAAACCTTAAACCCTTAGTCTGTCCCACAACTTTATTAGGTGCATATCATGTTTCTATTTTGTAACACCCCAGACTAGAATGCTGCCTTCTATGTTGACTTCTGCATCTGGTTCTTCAACTGCATAGCTGGTATTTCCCTCTGCAACACTTCTAGAGCTGACCTAGAGATGTATAAAAGGTGCTTAATTTGGAACTAGGTTCATCCAAAATGAAATCACAGGACCTGCTTAGGGTGAAATCATCGTGAAACTCAGCCTGCAGGCAACCTAAGCCATTAAAGATAACAACATATTTTTTCAGAACATAATCACTGTCCTGTACAACACACTCGTCATTCTGTGATTTTATGCTAATGAACTTTTAGTGAAGTGTTGATCATGGACAACCTTTTATTATATTAATTTGCCAAGTGGGTTTATTCTATGGGGCACTGCTCACTGACAGCTGTATTTTAATTTAAACATTGGACTGTTTCTGTATTATACTAGCCTTAGAGCTGCTCAAGCAGGCATGCCAATTATCTCTGTGACTTTTTTTCTTTGTTTATTAACCCCTGCAATTACTACCAGGTCCTTCTTCTCCAGCTGCCATGTCGATACATTTGTTACTTCTATGAGTGAGAGTCCCAAAGCCCATTTGTTTGGAAGGCAAGAGCCGAGCATTGGGAGTTACGCCATCATCTTCTGGGAAAGTTATGGCTTTTTGATAATGTGCCTAACTTCCTTCCCCTGCTGGACTTCTCTTACTTCTTGTCTTGAAGGGCATCCATTATAAATAATCAGGTGTTGTTTAATAAACTTAACAAACCAAATTCAAAAACAAAAAACTGATAAAACTACACATGCAAGGCTGCATGGATTCAGACAAACCAGTTCCTGCTATCCAAAACTTGTTGATAAGAGCTTTTGTTTTATTCCATAATGAAACTTCATCAGATAAACATAAAATGGCCTTGACAACATTTAAATACACTTTTAAAATATCAAATGACTAACTGTGATGAAAGGTGATACTGCCAGCATAGCTAGCTTGAATTTTGTAAATAATTATATGTCATTGGTGAATATCAAAATGATTTATATAAGATGCTTCTGATGCAAATGTATTAGAACAGTATGTCGTGCGTATGTCAAACTGCTCTGTACAGATGCTTGTGTCAAAAAGGTATTTTGTAAAGTGCTTGTGCTTAAAATGTATCCACAGCGTGCCCTACTGGAAGAGAACAGAAATGTACATACACTATTGTAACTGCTTAAATGTATGTATTTTAACAGTGGAAACTGGGATACAGGAGGTTAATCTCAGTCTAGTAAACCTTAGAAAAATATCTGAAATTAAATTACTTTATAGGATGCAATAAAGAGTCTACCTCTCAAGTTTTTAATGTAGCTAGAAGACACACAGGCCATGCTAGGAAGCTGTCTGTATTGTCCCTCGAGTGAACTAATTGCTACTTTTGAAGCATGAAGGAATACAATTGCTTTATGACTTTCAGCATCTGACAAAGATCCGAGGAAAAGCCATTGTCTGTATATTTTTACAGGTAGATGCTAAATGCTGCCAGCTTCTTGCAGTGGGGATTTTGGCCTGGGAACTAGAAGTCAGATGACCAGAAATTATATTTTAGATTTTAATTTGAGAAGTCTCTTAGGGAGATAGGGCATTCTGTATTCAGTCTTGGACCTGACAACAAGAAGACCCATTCACCACACATCTGCATTGCTCTAATAAATTAAGTTTCTAGGGAACAGTACAGTATAACTCTCTTAGATACAGTCAGGAATATAGTGAAGTTTAGTTTAGATGTTTTTCTTTGTTTGTGTGAGCCTGTACTGCAATGTTATTTTAAATATTTCCTGTGGTTTTGAACTCTGTCACTGTAAATATATATTCAGTATTGCCTTGTTCTCTTATTATTTAATATTAAATATATTGAAACCTTTCATTGTGGCTGATCTTTGCAGAGATATTTAAGTTTTGAGAGTACTTGCATATTTATTTGGTGACACTGTGTGGGCCTTGCTCTTGGTCAAACTACCATTTGTGTTAATATTAATATTACACAGTAAGATTAGATACCCTTTGTTAAGGGCCTTAAAGTAGCTGATAAGGAGTGGCTGGTGGCTGTGAAAACTACCTTATAGTCTGGGCAGAAGGGGCATAGCTAGTAAACCTGTGTCAGCCTTTCCCATGTGTGTGTGTGTGTGTGTGTGTGTGTGTGTGTGTGTGTGTGTGTGTGTGTGTGTGTGTAAATCAAACTTCAAAGAGCATGTGTGTCAGCTAGTTGGGCAGGGACACAAAGCACTGGTTGGACAAAGAGGGTGCTGGAGGTCTTAGCTTGGTTACTCAGCTGAGATCTCAACTCTAAAGCTGTGTCAGTGAGGAGTTTTAGTAGAGATCTAGAGAAAGTGAGGGAAACCAGCCCCAGACAGACTGTGGTCTCTGTGTGCTCTTAAGGGAAATTGCAGTTGATACAGAGAGCTGCATCTGGAAGTACTGTGTGCGTGCTTGTCATTCTCTCTGTGCATGTCCCCCACTGTTGCCAGTGGTGAGGATTGAGGTTCCTTGATTACTGGTTCAGTGGAGGGGTCATCACACCAACATTTTCAAATCATGTGGGCATATTAAAATCATGTCACAGCCAAACCCTTGTTCAAATCCTAAGGCAAAAACAATAAAAATCACCAAGTTAAAAAAGTATATATACACAACAGCAACCCAAATTCCTGAATAAATAGTTTTAAATAATTTTCAAATAATATAAAACCCTTGTCACTTAACTTGAATGCACACAAAACTATGGTTTAGAAACATTTTAATAAAAAATACTTAATCATGAATGAATAAATAAATAAATTAATAAATCTGTTTGTAAACAATGCAGCAGTGTCACTTTTGCAATGCTTTCAGTTCTAAAAGGCAACTGACAGAAATCTGATTATTTATACCCGGCCAGGAATTTGCATTAAACATAAGTTGCTAATATAACTTATATTCTTCTAGTTTAAGCTGCCAAGAGCCACCATGTTCACCAAGTGTTACCTTTTCCATGACTGTGAACTTAAACTCATGATCTGGGTATTCTAGTGAATGTTTTGCTAGGGCATTATTTATTTTTCATTTTTTGATGTCATATAAATGCTTAGCAACTCTCTCTTTAAACTTGCATTCATTTTTCCCTATGTAGAAAACTGAATAGTGTTGGCAACATGCTGCATATACTACCCCACTAGTTAAGCAGTTAAATGACCCTTTTATGTTAAATGTAAAATTCTTTATAATTACTTGTTCTCCCACCATAATGTAAGGGCAAATGGAGCAACAAACACACTTGAACATATGATCAGTTTTATGACTGGTGGATATTGATGTTTCACTAGGGTGTTTAATTACATTTTTAAGATTACAACCCATTCTATATATATATAATGAGTGGTCCCCCTACCTTTTCAATAACATGCCTGTCTTCCCGTAAAATAGCTCAGTTTTTCTGAATTATGCTCCTAATGGCCATAATATCAGTGTTATAGCTTGTGATAGAGGAGCTAGTAAAATCTTTATTTTGTGCGGGGTGATTTATGGATATAAGGGGGGTAGATTCACCAGAAAGGGTGGTGTTGTTGACCAGAAATTCACCTGTTTGTACAACACCTACTGATGCTTCATGATGACTTAAAATTGGCTTGAAAAAAACTTTTTCTTTTGTTTATTGCTTCATACATGAGTTGGTTAACATTTAGCATGGCTTAGACAGAAGAATGTCTAGATAAGAAATACTGGATTCACTAGCCTCAAATGTAAACTTCAAAAAATTAGTGGTCATGTTGATGTAAACTGACAGCAATGCAAAGATTAAACTGCTGCCATTGTTTACAAACAAACGTATTAATTTATTTATTCATTCATGATTAAGTATTTTTTATCAAAATATTTCTAACTATAGTTTTGTGTGCATTCCAGTTACGAGACAAGAGTTTTAAAATATTTGAAAATGATTTAAAACTATTTATTCCCGTGTTTGGGTTGCCATTGTGTATATCTGCTTTATTAACTTGGTGATTTTTACTGTCTTTGACTTAGGATTTGTATAAGGGTTTGGCTGTCACGTGACTTTAAGTTGCGCACATGATTTGAAAATGTTGGTCACGTAATATTTTAAAAGCGTATTTAAATGTTGTCAGGCCATGCTATGTTTATCTGATGAAGTTTTATTATTGAATAAAACAAAAGTACTTATCAACAAGTTTTGGATTGATGGAGCTGGTGTGTCGGAATCTCTGCAGCCTTTCGTGTGGTTTTATTCATTTAATCAACTTGTAGTTATTTGAAATTAAAAGTTCGAAAATCCCGAGCTCAAACACATGACATTTCCAAGGTTGTAAGAAGCACAAAAACATTTTTGAAAGGGGCAATCCCCCTTAACCCTGAATATGGACCAAACTCCCACATACCAAACTGTACATTTACTAAATCCAATGTCAATCAAACTTATATACTTATGTACTTAAAAAGTATCATTACACAGGTCACTCTATGTGTATATGTATGTGTATATATATATATATATATATATATATATATATATATATATATATATATATATATATATATATCTACACACTGGATATAAAAAGTTTACATACCCCCCCGTTAAAATGCCAAGTTTTTGTGATATAAAAAAATGAGACCACAATAAATCATTTCAAAACTTTTCCCACCTTTAATGTGATCTATAACCTGCACAATTCAATTGAAAAACAAACAAATCTGTTAGGGGAAAAATATAAAAAATAAAAAAAAAAGTACAAAAAGCTGGTTGCATAAGTGTGCACACCCTTAAACTAATACTTTGTTGATGTACTTTTGATTTAATTACAGCATTCAGTCTTCTTGGGTAGGAGTCTATCAGCAAGGTACATCTTGACTTGACAATATTTTCCCACTCTTCCTTGCAAAAGTGCTCCAAATCTGTCAGATTGCGAGGGGATCTCTTGTGTACAGCCCTCTTCAGGTCACCTCATATATGTTCTATTGGATTTAGGTCTGGGCTCTGGCTGGGTCATTCCAAAACTTTAATTTTCTTCTGGTGAAGCCATTCTTTTGTTGATTTGGATGTAAGCTTGGGGTCATTGTCATGTTGAAAGGTGAAATTCCTCTTCACCTTTAGATTTCTAGCAGATGCCTGAAGATTTTGGGCCAAAAGTGACTGGTGTTTGGAACTGTTCATAATTCCCTCCACCTTGACTAAATCCCCAGTTCAAGCTGAAGAAAAGCAACCCCAAAGCATGATATACTGCCACCACCATGCTTCAACGTGGAGATGGTGTTCTTTTGGTGATGCAAAGTGTTGTTTTTGCGCCAAACGTACCTTTTGAAATTGAAGCCAAAAAACTTCAACCTTGGTCTCATCAGACCATAACACATTTTCCCACATGCTTTTGGGAGACAATGTATTGTTTTGCAAATTTTAGCTGGGCCTGGATGTTTTTCTGTGTAAGAAAAGGCTTCAGTCTTGCAACCCTATCCCATAGCCCAGACATATGGAGAATATGGGAGATTGTTGTCACATGTAGTACACAACCAGTAGTTGCCAGAAATTCCTGCAGCTCCTTCAGTGTTGCTGTAGATCTCTTGGCAGCCTCCCTGACCAGTTTTCGTCTTGTCATTTCATCAATTTTGGAGGGACATACAGGTGTTTGCAATGTCACTGTTGTCCCATAGTTCCTCCACATTTTGATGACTGTCTTCACTGTGTTCCATGGTGTGAAGACTGGAAGAGATGGGTGAAGGCTTCCAGCCTAGTCAAATAGAATTTGGTACATAATTCTATCATTTGTAAATACTGTGAAATCTTGAACTTAAAACAATGGGGCAACATTGCCGTATGTTGTAAAGAAAGCTAAGTCAAGCATTTCTTGTTGGTCCTTTGAAATTAAAATGATTTCATCACTGCCTTTGATGTTTACAAGTCGTCTCCAGTCCGGCTAGATGAAGGCTTCCTGCCTATTGTTTTAAAGCTAAAGTTAATGACCAGAATTTACATGTGGAATGTCCTTTATTGCTCTAAGTGTAAAATAATGTAAATGCAGTTTCTGTCAGCCTAGGAACACCAGGAAAGTATGACATGATGTAATGTTTTATCAGAACTGCAGTTTCAATTTAAACAGAGAGAACCAGAAGGCATAAAGCATTTTTGTCTTGATATCCAACTCATCAGCACTCTGCCTGTTGTCTTATGTAAGTTATCTTAGACTTGTGTTTTCTTTTACTGTACAAGGCCATTCTAATAGCTTTAGCCCTAGGCTATACTACCAATTGTATATTAATACTGCACAGTAATAATTGGACACCCTTTTAAGGGCCTTTGAGTAGCTGATAATTATTAGCTGGGTGGTGGCAGGGTACTACCGTATAGTCTGGGTAAAAGGGGCACAGCTGGAAAACCTGTGCCAGCCTTCCCCCAGAAGTGTCTGTGTGGTTGTATAAATTCTTATCTCAAAGTGTATGTGTCAGCTATTTGGGCAGGGACGTGAAGCACTGGTTTGACAGAGAGGGTGCTGGAGATTTTAGCTTGCCCAGCTTGAGTGAGATCTGGACCCTATAGCTGTGCCAGTGGGGAGTCTTATTGGGAACCTGGAGAGCAAGGGAGTGACCAGCCCCGGAGTGACTGTTATTTCTGTGTGCTCTTAAGGGAAATTGCTCTTTACTGTGTGTATCTGTTATCCTTTCCTTATACATGAGATGCCCTCTCTGGTATTAGTGGTGAGGATTGAGGCTCCTTGATTGCTGGGCCAGGGCACGGGCATCACACATGGTGTATCCAATGCTGTGGAAATTTGTTTGTTACTCTTCTTCTGACTGATACCTTTCAACAATGAGATCCCACTGATGCTTTGTAAGCTCTCTGCGAACCATGGCTTTTGCTGTAGCAGGCAACTGAGTAAAGGTCAAAAAAATCCTACTAGGACAGCTGAACTTAGGGGGGTGTGGGGGTGAAGCCCCCCACCTATTTTCGTTCAAAATCTGTACTTTTTGTGTTATTTTCTTCTTTTGACGGAAATTAGGTGGGGGGCTGTGCCCCCCCCCCCAACTATATATACCAACTCCAGGGTCACACGACATTGGGGAGGGGGACCAATCCCTGTTATTTGTCTTGAAGTGTACTGAATTACTGGTTGTCAGTCAAATGAACTTTAGATCAAATGGGTTTCAGTCAAATGGTATGTCGATCAAATGAAGGTAACCCATATATATATATATATATATATATATATATATATATATAAAATATATACATATATATATATATATATATATATATATATATATATATATATGTATATATGTATGTATATACATACAGGCACACACACACGCATACATATATACAGTAACCTGTGAGGTGATACTTTTTTTGTACTTCCCTCCTTTTTTGTCTATGGTATAGCCAAAAAAGGTTTTAATTTGTTCTGGGACTTTATTCTTCTAGCTTTACTTGCGATTTTGTGAAGATTGTGTATTACTGCAAGATTTTAGCATTGTTTATATATTATACTGCACTTCTATTTCCAAATGTAGAATTACCTCATGTAGTAATTTATTACAGTGTTACTGGAAATTTTCTGCATAGTCTGGTGTCTTAGCCTGCGGTAAAATTGCAGCAGTGGCAGTATTATGAATTCTGCTCAAGGATTTGTGCTTCGGTCCTTTTTTATAGCATTCCAGTAACTTTCTGTTTATCTTGATATTGTTTTTTTCCATTCTTTGAATCAGCCCAACTCAGCTCTTCAGCTAAAAGATTCTGAAATTCTAACCATAGGACTAGAGCTCCAGTTTGAATTTTTTCCCCAACTCTCCCACCATTCTCTTGTGGTTTTAAAAGGCTGTGTCTCTGGCTTCCACCCCTTATAGTAATCTGACTTCCAAAGTCTCTCCTTCCTCTCTCTCATTGGTATTGTTGGTTGTGTAACTTATTTATGTGTAAAAAAATATGTAAAGAGCACTGAACCACGGCTAAATAAAATACTAGTTTAATGAAATAAATACAACGGTGAGCGCTTTCGCAGTCAAGCTGCTTCCTCAGTCTGAGGAAGCAGCTTGACTGCGAAAGTGCTCACCGTTGTATTTATTTCATTAAACTAGTATTTTATTTAGCCGTGGTTCAGTGCTCTTTACATATTTTTTTACATATTTGTCTTTGCTGTGAGAGCACCGGTTTATCCATACAGCCTACTTAGTTTTGTTGAACTTATTTATGTACTTGCCCACCCATTGTTTTCCTTCTGTCCGTAATACTAACTGCCCACCCTACAAACCAGTATTTTATTTGAGTAAGCCTCCCTTACTACAAATTGTCTCCAGCACATTAAACAGCACTACTATCAAATCTTAACACAGTCTCACCTAATCTAATGCCAAACCGCAGAGACCACCCAAGGAGATTTCTGTTTAACCCAGCCCATGACCTACAGTAGTCCACCCAAGCATAGGTCCAAACAACATGGATATGAAATTTCCAAATGTCTCCACAGCCAGGCTAGTAGATATGGGCATCCTGAGACAATGTAGCAATTGTCTCATGTTTACAGACATCAGACTTCCATTTAATTATTAAAAAAACAAACACTGTATGTGGGAGATGCACATACACAATTTTACTGGAGTCAAAAATCTTGTATACAAACAAGGTTGCCAAGAACACACACACTACATCCACCACACATAGTGTCCAGCGCACACACATACACATACACACACACACACACACACACACACACACACACACACACACACACACACACACAGACTAACCTATGCTGAGGCAGTACAAAATAATCGTCCCAAATCAAAGTCCTCCTAAGTCTATAAACAGCAATGCCTATCCTCAGCAATCTCTGAAGTGCTCACAGAAAGCAACACCAAACACCACACATACACCTACACCCAGTGTAGCCTCAAGAGCAAAACCCATAAGGCAGGCCTACACATTACCAAGGACTTTTGCCATAGGGGACTACATTGTACAGCACACAGATGTCCCCTTCGCCACACTGAACAGATTTATGTCTCAGAGGATCCCCATGCTCTGGAACAGGCTCCCCATCCATGTGAAGCAGTGTACATCCCTAACCCTATTTAAGTATAATCTTAAACAATGGATTGGAATTCAGAAATTCACCCTGGGTGTGGCCCCCATGTCTCTGAGAGAGAGAGGCAGACAGTAATGCCCAGACTAACGTAGCACCCCACATAACCTGTAGAAACTTCCTAACTAATGTGACCCCCTCCTAGTAAATCCCCATGATGCATGGTGACACAACTGGGTTGGATCATACCTCTCAACTGTCCAGATTTTAGCCAAATATTTTTGGTTTGTTCCTCATGAAATTTGTGGTTTTCTGGCAAATCATTGAGGATGGAAGTCACTAAATAATGACAGACATTTGAGTTTCAGACTTCATATCCTTCAGAAGATACATGCTAATGCATAATCTTTTATTCTATCATCTTTCTAAATTTATAACAGCAATATTTAAAATCTGTCCCTATTACTAGGCCTTTATCCCCACATTATTTTTGGCTTTGTCCAGATTTCTTGAGCTAAAAGATTGAGAGCTATGGCCTTTGTGGTCATTAGCTTAGTATATGCCTATGAACCTATCAATCCATCTATATTCAGCATGTTCAATTTCTAAAACAACACACTTCCCCTACATTTCTCATAAATGACCTGTAAAATGGGAGTTCCCCATTGTGTTAAAATGTTTATGCATTACTGTCAACATGTCTTCTAATACCTAATAAGTGATCACGTATTCATTAAGTTTTATATTAGGTTTCCCAGCATAATAAGAACTGCAACTTATACGTGCCATTACATAAACTAAATTCTTTGTATCACAATCAGCAAATGTTTTAAAAATAAAATGACTATGTATTACAGGATTATAGAATGTCTTCCCTGTATACATATACTTATAGACGTGACATTTTGTACTCTGTATACCACGCTATACCTAATATGCTTAATATTCTGTTGCTCTTTACAGCACAACTTCTGTTTTAAATTCTCTGACGTTTTATAACCAAACATGAGCATATCATTAATAACATGTTTCAGCTCTTCCACATTGCATAAAATATGCCAATGTTTTAATAGTTTATTTTACTTTATTAGTTTATCTATTATATGTTAGTGTTAGGCTTATATATTTATTAATAATATTATTATTAGTAAATTCTGATGTTGTTCAAGAAAAGAAGGTCTCCCCTTACCTCTCCATTCTGAAATCAGATGTTTCTTCTCATTTTCAATAAGATGCCCACTACAGCCCCTTTCCTTAAAATCATAAATTAATTGATTCAAGTGATTATCTAAATTGCTATCAGTATTTAATCAAGATAGACATGACAGCTGTGTCCTTACCATATTCTTAAAAGTTTATTAAAGGTGCATGCTAGTTCTTGCAAATGTCTATTTATTTTAAGACTTTTCCCATATGCAATAGCATCACTAGAACCATCCATTTCTTTTTAGGGCTATATCAATAAATTGTATTCATTCAAATGAATATACTTTTTAAAAGATAGAAAAACTACCATTTCAGCAAGATGCACAACAAAATGCTCCAACTTATCTAATGTTCCCCTCATAACATAAAGATGTTGTCCACAAAACTTCTATAAAATAAAATGAATCCCTGAAATCTATTTCCCCTTAGAAAATACAAGATCATTTTCTCACATCATCAGAGCTGTATTTGCATAGGTTAGCCATGGGAGTGACCATGACAAAATCTTGCTTTTGCGCATACAATTCACCACTAAAACCAAAAACATTATTTGTAAATACTAAAGATAGTAATTTACATAAAGCATTGATTTGTACACCTGAAAATGTGGTGATTGTAGTTAAACGCCATCTCACAGATTCTACACTATAGTCATTAGGCATATCTGTGAATAGTGAATCAACATGCAAAGTAGAAAAAACATAACCAACAATCCTATTAAATGAAAACCATTCATATGTGTATTCTAAAAAATCCACACTATCAAAGATATAACTCATCAAGACAGTTAAAATATTTTCTAACTAATTATCTAAGCATTCAGAAATAAGCTCAGTGATGCATACTCCACCTGAGACTATTGGTCTTGTTGGCGGGTGCACTAAATTTTTGCGAATCTTTGCAAGACAGTAATATAAAGGTTTAATGGGTAGAGGCTACAAAAATAGTCAAGCATGTTAATATTTATAGCACCATCCAAATGCATGCCATAGGTTTGATTGTATAAATTTAGAACAATCTTTGCAAATCAAATTTGATAAACTTCATATAAGTTTCACGGTCACTTAATACAGCATCGATACACTTCAAATAAAATTCTTTCTTTCTGCATGACTACAATACCACTACATTTATCTGCACTTTTTATTACAATCTGATCATTATTTATACGTGATTTTAATGTTATGTTTTCTTCCACTTTTAAATAGTAATAGTTGGACTTAGAATGAAAAATGCAACCACAAGCAGCCAAGGGTCACCCAGGAGAACAAACTGCAAATGTAGAAACCAAAAACTCCAAGTGACCACCATAGCTAAAAGCATACGTAGTTTATTGAAAATGCGACAGGATAAGTGCTTTCACAGAAAGTGCTTCTTCAGATCCATGTAACAGACAAATATTGCATCCAAGTTTAAATATCTTAGCAATAATAAAACAACCAAAAAAAGCTAATCAATAAAACAATTAAGTCACTGATGTAATATATGTTTCTTAAGAACAAGTTTTAAAGACATAGTAGCATTAATTCCTGGTGATTTATCTGCTTGCATTCTTGCTATCCACTGCATTTCAGCTAGCTTTACTCTATTGTTAATATCACCCCACCTATTTGATATCAATTGCAGTACTGTAAATTCAAATATGTGCCCTTCATTATTTGTATATGTGCTTAGCTAAAGCATTAAAGAGATTAATTTTCCTGATGTCACCCAGATGTTGCATAATACGTTCTTTAAGCATTCTGGTCATCTTACCAATATAGAAAGAGGCACATGATCTACAGCTAGCTAGATAAACTAAATTCTTAGATCTACAGTCTGTATACAAGTTGAAAGTAAATATACGATTGGTAGAGGGATGGATGAAGGTATCTCTCCTTGAAACAAATGAGCAGGCCCTGCAATTTCTGCATGGAAATGTACCATGCCTATTAGAAATCACCTTGGTACTGCTGTTAGTGGTATAGCAGAGCTGAGTTTTCACCTATTGTAGCTCTTATCTGATCATTAGATGCCAAAAATAGGCCAATATTTATTTAAGTTATTTAAGTATTCAGAAATAAGCTCAGTGACATATACTCTACCTGAGACTACTGGTCTTGTTGGTGGGTGCACTAAATTTTTGCGAATCTTTGGAAGACAGAAATACAAAGGTGTAATGGGATAGGGGCTACAAAAATAGTCAAGCACGTTAATATTTACCACATCATCCAAATGCATGCCATAAATTTGATTGTTTAAATTTAGAATAATCTTTTGCTAATCAAATTTGATACACTTCATATAAGTTTCAGGGTCACTTAATAGGGCATTGATACACTTCAAATAAAATTCTTTCTTTCTCCATCACTACACACCACTACATTTATCTTTACTTTTTATTACAATCTGATCATTAATTATACGTGATTTCAATGTTATGTTTTCTTCCACTTTTAAATTGTAATAGTTGGACTTAACATTTTTATTGCAAAGTATTCTCACATGCTGTTTGAAATGCTTGAATTAACAGATTACTAATAGGAAAAATGTACTACATTTAACTTAACTTGTTCCCTTTATCACAGATTAGCTGATGCTGGAAAAAATCAATTTAAGATTAAGCTGTCATATAAATAAACTTAATTCAGTAGAAACTGATTAATGTCTCCATTTGCTGTTGGCACAAAAGTCAAACCTTTACTCAGAACTCTTAATTCATCATTGGTTAGACTATAGTTGGAAATGTTAACGACGTTACATGCATCCTTTAATGTCTCTGCTGTTTTGACCTACTGCACATTGTGGGGACTTGATATCCTCTGCTTCTGTTTCTCTTCCACAATTGCCCTACCTACCCCAGATTTGTTGATTCCATTGTGGTAACAGTAATAAAGCCATTTGAAGAACAGCTGGAATATCCAGTGTCAAGAGACACAATGTCATTTGCACCCATTCTAGTTTCCATTTGTGTTGCAACTGTTGTCTCTCCGTCATTTTCAGTACTTTCATTTGAACCTGCGCTGCAAGCAGTTTTCAAAAATAATGTGGTTCTTTCCTGGGCCAAATGAAAACATGCTTATTTTTAAAATTATGTATATCCCTATTCAGCTTTCATTTTTAGTAGCAATAAGGTGCTGTCCAAACAATACAACTTGTTCAAAGTGCTCATTGTAGGACTGTCAGTAGCGTACTGTGTAATAGAAATATCATCATTCAATTCAGTTACTTCTACCTCCAATCTTCTTCCATCAGTTGAAGGAACTCATTCATTAAAAGCAGATATTTATTGCTAATTTTAATATTTAATGCCTGCCATCTTCTAAAAATGCAGGATATTTGGTTCTATATGTGGGCATTTTTAGTATACAGACACCCTTAGGTTAAATCTTTAAAATCATATAAGCAACAAAGCTCATACTTTGCTTCTGCAGCTTTTCAAGGAGAATAATTTATTCTTCATATTCTTTAGCTTACTTTTGTAAGTTCTATGTCTGTAAAATCTCTGAATGTATAAATGTAACTACTCTAAGTATATGAATGTAAATAGAAATGTAACTACTCTGTGTTTTACTGGATCTAAGTATAATGAAATGTGAAGAAATAGAGCGTTTCTCCCAGGGCCTCTGCTGAAAATGGGTATTACCCAGTCTGACTTTCCCTGTAAACAAAGACAGATAGATAGATAGATAGATAGATAGATAGATAGATAGATAGATAAAGAATATCCATAGCAGAGCCCCTCACATCATCAGCATCAACAGCCTGTTCAGTAGTAATCACTTGTTATTGAGTCCACTTTCTTCTATGTTCTCAATATCTTGACAAGAAGTCCCAAAGCAGCAAAAAATAGAATATGGATAGGAAAAATAGCAAGTAATTTTAAACAGTCAAGCATACAAGCAAAAAATAAATAATTAAAAAGCCGTTATAGGAGCCACACAAACTTATTTAATAAACAAATTACTACAAAAACACAAAATATAAAATAAACTTTTGGACCATATTAACATTATTTTAAATTTGCAGTTTTACAGGTTATTCATGAGAATATCTGCTGTCTGTGTGATAAGATTACAGCAGGATTATCTGTATACACCTGTAAAATAATGTGTTGTATTTATGTGTGAGTGTTTTACATACTGTATGTACAATGTTTTATACATATATATATATATATATATATATATATATATATATATATATATATATATATATATATATATATATATATGCTGTAAATGTTATATAGTGTATGTAACATGGTAATTGTTAAGTTATGTAGTCTTCAGCATTACATACTATGTTTTAACTGTTTGCTTATAAAAATGGATACAATGTTGAGGATTTCTCCCTCTGGGCTTCCACTAAAAAGGGGCATTGCCCAGTCAGACTTTCTCCATCTCTATTTATTTTTATACACAGATAATCTAGTTAAAAGTTAGACTCCAAACAATGTCAACTGTATGATTCAGAATTGTAGAATCAGTATCCCGAAACTTTGAGTGGCTACATCACTGTAGCATAGGCACTCTGACTTTCCCAAGAATTGCCTCATGTACTTGTCTTGTACCCAAGAAATCTCTGGCACAGACTTGGAATTAATGGATCTGGCAAATATTCACTCTAAAAATCAAATTATTAGAATGCATTGAAAAAAGCAACAAGAACCTTAACTGAAACTATTTTTTGGAAGTACTCCAACAAATATAGTCCATTCACCAAAACGACATCACTGTCATAGTCTCAACATTCTCAACTGGCTTGAGTTTCCCAATCAACTCTTATTTATGCAACTTCTCATCATCCATTCTATCCTGAACAAGCCCTCCTTCTGCCCTAACCTATTCTCTCTTGTCTCCCTCTGCAGTCCTCCTTGATCCCACAGAAGCTCTGATCAGTGTCTCTTACAGATTCACAAGCCTAGAAAATCTATTTGATAGAAACTCTATAGCTACCTTCCTGATCTGTCTTGGAACAATGTCCCTCTGACCCTCAGAAATGTTTCCCATGTCCATGAATTCAAGAAAACTCTTAAAAAGTACCTAAACAGCACCTGGTCTTATCTCTGCAATCACCCCACCTGAACCCTTCTCTCTCTCCCACATTACTTTCGTTCCTCTCCTTACTCTCCTTTCCTGTTCCTCCCTTCCCCTCTTTATCTCTCTAACAGTAACCACCTAACAGATTAACAGTCACCGACTTCTAATCATTCTCTTCACTTCCTAACTTCTGGTAACATGATGCCTATATCCCGCCTTCAACTGCATTGTAATTAACACATTCACACACTATTGCTGCAAAACAAAAGCATTTGAAAAGCCCATTTCTCCATGGAGGACTGTCCTTATGGTATTTTCTTTTTCTAGCTTATTGTCACTACTTGCCTCAAGATAAATATCTTATACTAAATGTATTTCTTATAGATTGTTTAACTTGTACCTAAAAGAACAGCCACTCATTTACTCTATTGATTATTTTTTTTGTCCTCTACTACAATCCTGTAATTTTTGTTGTATTTTTATTGTATATTAAGTCAATTTCTGTTATTTTTGCTTAATTGTATTGTGGAGTTTTTCTCCCTGGGCCTCTGCTGAAAAAGGGCATTAGCCCAGTCGTACTATCCCGGTCAACAAATGTCAAATAAATAAATAAAGTGTCCCTCTTTAAGAGAAATCTTGACGAGTGGCTGGGCAATAGGAAGTTCACCCCGGGGATCACTTCAGTGGCCTTGCTTGACAAGGGCACTGAGAACTAACTTTGGGTGGCATGATGCCAGGGAATCGTCTTGGGCTAGGCTTATACAGGCTCCAGGGCTGGTAGCCTAGTACACACCTATGAACCTATGAATCTAAGTACAAGCATTGTATGGTAAATAATAAGCCAGCTAAACTCAGGTATTATTTAGGATTTAAGCTGATTTAATCTGCCCTATGTGTCCCAGTGAAATAAACAACATCAAACACATTTTATGAGATTGTGTTAAAGTAAAATTAATTACAAAAAGAATGCTGATAATACTGTTAAAAGAAGGATTCTTACACTGTATCAACATGGAAGGCATGCATACTTAATGTGAAATCCATCTTAATACCACATGTTTCATGTTGTTAATATCCCTGTCTTCATTAGTAGAGTACTATATTGTGAAAATCTGAACTAATAGGAATGGGAGCACTTACAAAGAATAGAATAACAAATTATTGTCAGTTATTTTCACAGAAATTTAGGAAAATACTCAAGAATGACCCAGTGTTTGGAGAAATGTATGAACATTATCACCAAATTGTAGTTAAGGTGTATTCTCTTCAGGTGGTAACAAGTACAGGCTTACATAGGCTTATAGGTAGGTACTAGGCTATTGGCCCTAGGGCCTATATATGCCTAGCCAAAAAGGTACCCTGGCTTTCACCACCCAAGAAAATTATTTTCCTGTGCCCCTGTCAAGCAGAGCCACATAGGTGATCCCCAGGGTGAATTTCCTATTTCCTATCTAATCGAGGTTTTTTTTGAAGAGTGCTAATGAGGAGCTTTGTTTGCTATAGATAGGAAGTTTGTTCCAAAGTATGGGAAGTCTCTGGAACAGGAATCTATCCCTCCAGCATGTTCTGTTTATTGTGGTGACAAGGTTTAGGTCCCTAGAGCGTGTAGCTGAGAGGGATTGGGATTTCTTTAAGTAGAGCATGTCCAACAGCTCTGGATTTGACATAGCTTTGTATGTTAGGCAGACATTACCACTGAGTAGGCGATATGCAACGGAGTAAAGCTGGAATTTTTTGAGACGGTCTGCGTAGGTCATCTGTTTGAGGCCGGTAATCCTCTTTGTGAGGTATTTCTGCAGTCTTTCCAGTTGTTGGAGATGTCTTGTGTGGTACATACCAAAGGGGGCATTGTACTCTATAATGGGTCTAATGAGTGATGAGTAGAGGGGAACAATGACCTCTTTTTTCCTGGATGAGAAATCTTTTGTGATGAGGTGTGCCACGTAGAAGGATTTCCTGAATACTGTGGCAATGTGATTATCAAAGGATATACTACTGTCCACCTGTGTCCCAAGGTATCTTATCACACTTTCGGCGTAAAGTAGACTATCACTTATTTGGTAGTTCATGGGTACAGAGTTTTTACCACAGGGGATGACCATGCACTTTTTGGCATTGAGCTTGAGGCCATGGCTTTGACACCAGGCATCTGTCTCAGTGAGGCCCTTTTGTAGAATGTCCACATCGTTAGGAGTTTCGATTATGGCTCCTAGTTTGCAGTCATCTGTGAACTCCGTTAGCCAAAGACCTTCTGTGTTAGCCTGTACTTCAGAAAAGTGGATACCAAACAGGAGAGGAACCAGGACTGAACCCTGTGGTACTCCACTTGTCACTGGTCTGAAGTCGGATTTGGAGTCTGCTACTTTCACAGTGTGGGTTCAGTCAGTGAGCCAGTTGGCAACCCATCTTGTGACATAGGGACTTATACCTAGTTTAGTGAGTTTATCTATAATTCCAGAGTGGGGGATGGTGTCAGAAGCCTTGGCGAGATCTAGATAGGCTGTGTGAACCACCTTAACCTCGTCTATGGTTTTGGTGACTGCTTCAAAGAAGTCTATCAGGTTTAGGAGACATGATCTGCCTTTTACAAACCCAAACTGGGTGGGATCCAGAGTTTGGAGATTACCAATGTCTTTGTTTATAAGTTCCATGATGATACATTCCATGGCCATGCAGACCAGGCTCGTTAGGCTAATGGGATGGTAGTTCCCAGGGTCCGTGGTGGCTCCCCCTTTGTGGAGTGGGATAACCGTCACTGTGCACAATTCAGTGGGCACAAAACTTGAGGTGAAGCTATGATTGAACATGGTGCTTAAATGGAGTACCAGTTCATTCTGTAGTTCATGTAGAACGCAGCCTGGTATGTTGTCAGGTCCCATGGATGCTGTATTCTTGGCTTTGGAGACTGTGGTTTTTACCTGTGCAGCAGTGATTACAGGAACTTTGCATTCTTACGGTATAGAGATGGACCCTTTAGGGGGTGACGGGGGGTAAAGTTAGCACTGAACCTATCTGCCAGGATGTTGGCAATATCAGTTGGTTCTGTATATTTAGTGCCATTGTGCTGTAACTCAGCGCAGATCTGAGTGTTGCCATTGAGATTCTTGACATAGCTATAGAATGCTTTGTGGTTGTCTTTAGAATAAGTGGCAATTTTGTTTTCGTAACTAGCTTTGGAGGATTTTATGAGGGATCTCAGCTTCTTACTGATGCTGACAAGGGAGTTCCTCCAATCATGGGATTTTACTCTTTTTTTGCAACAGTTTCTTTCTTCTGTTGTAGAGTTTGTTTATGGTAGGGGACCACCAGATTGGCTTCCTTTTTTTGGAGGATAGCATCATGGTTCTGTTAAGGATAGCATGATCCATGCACTCATGTAAGTGCTTATAAAGTGCACTTGTGTAGGATTCGGCAGTTGTACCTCTATTGTCCATCTGCATGGGGGTCATGAAGTTAGCCACTTCTGTTTTAAGAAGTGTAAAGTTGGCTCTGGAGAAATTTTTTACGGTGGTTTCCCTAATTGGGGTGGGGGGTGGGGGGTGGGATGTGGATATCTAGGGTGATTAGCTTGTGGTCGGATCTGACCAACGAGGAATTGACCTCTGGTGTCGAACACCGGTCGCCCATGTTGGTAATGACCAGGTCTAGGATATTGCTGCCCCTGGTGGGGGTGTGGATAAGTTGATCCAATGCGCTGGAGTTTATGAATTCTAGAAAACATTGAGCAAAAGAGTTGGTACATGAGTAGTTTTCCCAGTTAATGGTGGGGTAGTTGAAATTGCCCATTATTAGGGTGTTGGGTTGTACCCTAATATTTTCTAGTGTATCAAGAAATGAGAAGTGGGAATCCTGGGGCATGGTGGGGGATCTGTAGCAAGTTACAATTTGGATTGCAGTCTTAGGTGCCACGCGAAACAAGTACAAATACAACCAAACTCAACACGAACCAAACTGAACTCCAAAAAGCAAATTTCAGGTGTCTATCCACTGACCACAGGAAACAAGTTAGTTTTTTAGCGCTTTCATTCACTCATTTAATACGTGAACTTCATCAGAAAAACAACATTCTTGCCCATACTCCCTTTTAAACTAAAATTACAGGAAATGACATCAAACAATTAAAAAATAATAAACAATTAAGTAATTGATTTCAACTTGTAAAAATATCAAAGTCACAAAAATACAAAAGTACAATCACTTCGCATATAAATTAAATACATAAAATATAATGGACATTTATCTACATATATACTAATGCTACCTATTTAATAAAAAACACTTCAAATTTATGGACTCATTTAATCCTGCTAACTTGTCAGCCCCTAAGCTTAATTGCCAAAGTGTTTCCTTACATTCTAAAATATTGTTTAAATCCCCTCCAAACATCACTTCATCTACCTTTTCCACCACAGAAAATTCAAACTTCTTAAAATCTGAACATAATGTAGTGTGTTTAGCCAAAGAATTCATCTTGTCTTTATTTTTAATGGCCAGGTTATGCTCGTATATCCTACGTTTTTAAGCTCTTTTTGTCTTTCCTATATAATAACGGTTACATGACACACAGCATGAGTCCATAAATTTGAAGTGTTTTTTTATTAAATAGGTAGCATTAGTATATATGTAGATAAATGTCCATTATATTTTATGTATTTAATTTATATGCGAAGTGATTGTACTTTTGTATTTTTGTGACTTTGATATTTTTACAAGTTGAAATCAATTACTTTATTGTTTATTATTTTTTAATTGTTTGATGTCATTTCCTGTAATTTTAGTTTAAAAGGGAGTATGGACAAGAATGTTGGTTTTTCTGATGAAGTTCACGTATTAAATGAGTGAATGAAAGCGCTAAAAAACTAACTTGTTTCCTGTGGTCAGTGGACAGACACCTGAAATTTGCTTTTTGGAGTTCAGTTTGGTTCGTGTTGAGTTTGGTTATATTTGTACTTGTTTCGGGTGGCATCCATGGCCGCTGAAGGAGCTAGTCAAGAATGTTTACTTAACTTGTCTGTTTATCAAGTCCCTGAGAGTACGAGTGTTCCTTCAAAGTCGGATCACCAGGAAGAACTTATTTCCACAATTGTAAGGATTGTTAAAGAGCGTATGAACAGTTATGTTCCACCGGTAAATCAACTAAATGGGGTTGGAACTCGATTTGAAAACATTCAAAAGTCACCGCGGCAAGGTGCAGGAAATGACGTAGTTGTCGGCAGTGTCGAAGCAGTTGGTAACACTGAAAGAGTAGATGTACCAGCAAGGGAACGGATCCACACTAAAGAGACTAGCGTTTGGGATTACGTTTGTAAGTCCACTGAGAACCCATTTTCAGCGATTAAAGTCACCAATTCTGAGGTCCAAGTAAGTAAGTCTAATAACGATAACAGTTATAAGGGCAATGTGAATTGTAAAAAGACAATATACGAGTTGGAGAAAACTGTGTTCAGGCATGTGACTTTAGAATTAGAGATATTTTATTTTGAAGAATGCATCAAAAGGAAACTAGTGCCACAAGGTCTTCGTACTGCTAAGTTTCCTAACTGTGTGATACCTGGGTATGAACTAAGTGAACATTTAATAGAACTTTATAACAACACCGGTATCAGTATGATGCGCTTGTTGATCGCACATTATCAGAAAGAAATAACAACTATTAAGGAAAACATTAAGAATTTAGACGAAAAAATCAAAAGCTACAACTGCTTTAGAGATTTTGTAGTGCTTTACAATGGTGTGGAGGCGAAGGCCGACAGGCACCGGGCTACAATAGTCTCTAGAAAACAATCTAAATTAAAAAGAGACATGTTGGCGTATCAGACAAATCAAGCTTATATTGTTCAAGACAAGGCTTTTGAAGTACAAAGAGACAACGACAATCAAAATAGTGTTAACTTTTCTAGACAAACATCTAACATTATTACTAACGCAAAAGTTAAGTCTGTTTTGGCAGACAAGAGAAGCAGTAATGACAATTGTAGTTCAACTAATGGAAATGGTAATAAAGAAATTATATCTACTGCCAACAAAGATTCTGTTGTGGATATGGTTGATAATGACAATCGAGTAATCTATGCACAGGTAGCTTCTCAATCCAAACAGGGACAGAACCAAGGCCCTTTTCCCTTGGACAATATGCAAAGCAAACAGACTCGCAGGTGGTACAATACCACTCAAAACAAGGGGAAGGGCAAGGGGAAAGGGAAAAATTACAACAATCACAAAAAATTCAAGGGGTAAACAATTTAGGTGTAACAAATGAAGCAGAAGATTATTGTATTAATGTTATCAACTTATCAGATGTTGTGTTATCTTGTGATGCTGAAAATGTTTTGAAAAAGGTTTTTCTTTTATACCAAACAATAGTATGAATATAGGGAGACTTTTAATTGACTTCAGGTTATATTTGAGAAAATTAAACTTGAGTTATATTATGCAAGATGTTATGGGAATATCAAACATCAGAACATCGGATAACAGACCTAAAAAAACAAATACTTTTAACCCCCCTTTACACACTACACTTCAGATATTTCAGAATTTATGTGAAAGTGATTTTAGAAATATTTGTTTTCAAGGTCATTTAGAAAATCTAAATCAAGGAGAAAAAAACTGCTTTGGACACTTTGTGTAGAAATTCTGACATTAGAACTATGAAGGCGGACAAGGGTGGTAAGATTGTGGTTATGAACACCAACCAATACAATAGTTCTTTGGTAGAAATGTTGGAAGATAGTACCACTTATAAAAAAGTTAACATAACAGATGTAAAGAACAGTTTTCAAAAAATTGATGTAGCATTGTTTGACATGTTTAGCCAAGGTGAGTTGGACTATGAAAGTTATGACTACCTTTTGGTAGAACATCCCAAACTGGCAACTTTTTTTGGCATTCTAAAAATACAAGTGAATCAGACAAACCCTCCATTTAGGCCTATTATTTCAGCCAAACATTCACAAACTGAAAATATATCTGTTTGGCTAGATTATGTCCTAAATCCAGTGGTACAGAAATCAAGATTCTATCTAAGGGATTCAGGGGAACCTTTTAGAGCAGTTGCGCAGTTTAAATTTGCCATTAGAATCTACTAGTTTTGGTACCCTAGATGTTAAGTCCTTATATACATCGATTAGTCAAGAAGAAGGGTTAGAATACCTCAGAGAATACTTGACTGAAAATAAGAAGTTATGTACTCACCATAACGTTCCATCTGAGTAGGTATCTTCATTTGTCTGCAACCTTTGGGTATCGGATCCGATCTTGGATCCCAGCCGGCAACTTATTTCACAGCTAATAGATCCGAGCTCCTAGCTCCTCCCCTTACTCATAACCCCCTGCTAACCCTGACTGACCTCAGATCAAGTTTGCCCATATATAAGCAGCTAACAGGCTAGATACGTCCCGAAGGAACTAAGGAAGGGACATCCAGAACTAAAATCCGAAGGTCAGGGGGAAGGAGGGGGGGATGGTTGCAGACAAATGAAGATACCTACTCAGATGGAACGTTATGGTGAGTACATAACTTCTTAATCTGAAGTAGGAACTTAATTTGTCAGCAACCTTTGGGACAGAGTCCCCAGCTACCTAGATCTTGGGTGGCCTTCATGGAAGGATGTTCCGGAGCACTGCGGAGCCAAAGGATGCTCTCCCTCTGGAGATAACATCCAGCTTATAATGGCTGATAAAAGTATGGGATGAGGACCAAGTAGCTGCAGAGCAAATATCATCCAACGACACTCTAGACCTAAAGACAACAGAGGTAGATATAGAACGAGTAGAATGCGCACGTACTGCCTGAGGTGCGGGCCTTCCAGAACTTTCGTAGGCCAAGAGAATGCACTGTGATATCCATCGTGACAGAGTGACCTTAGAAACAGATTTGCCTAAGTTAAATTTGGCAAAGGAGATGAACAACTGGTCAGATTGTCTATGACCAGCCGTCCTATGAATGTAGAAGCGCAGTTGTCTGTGCACATCTAACGAATGCAATTTGTATTCTCCTTTGTGTTGATATTTAGGAAAGAAGACAGGCAGGTTAATAGATTGATTGATATTCGCCTCTGAGGCCACCTTAGGAAGAAATGAGGGAATGGTCCTGAGGTATACTCTATCCTGGTGGAAGGCCAAGTACGGGGGTTTTGCACAAAGGGCCTGAAGCTCGGAAACTCTTTTTGCTGAAGTAATAGCAACCAGGAACGCCATTTTCCAGGATAAGTACTTAAGATCAACCGAAGCGGCAGGTTCAAAAGGGGAAGCTGTCAAGGCCTGTAAGACTAGTGATAAATCCCAAAGGGGTACAATATCTTTGATAGGGGGTCTGAGCAAGAAAGTACCCTTGAAAAAGGTTTTGCACAATTTTGCCGTGATTAAAGGCCCTGATTCATGTCCCACATGGTAATGAGAAATAGCTGCTAGTTGAACCTTGACCGTTGAGCAACTAGCCCCCTGATGAAAAAGACCTGTAAGGAACTCCAACACAGTCGGCAACGGTGCTGTGAAGGGATCTAAATTATGATGCTCCACCCAGATGGAGAAACGCTTCCACTTACTGCGATATACCCTTCTAGTGGAAGGTTTGTGTGCCGCTACTAGTATGGCTTTAACTGGTGAAGAGATACCGGGAGTCCTGACTAGGAGTGGAACTGGAGCAGCCAAGCTGTCAGCTTTAGGCAGTCCAGATTCGGGGTCAGGAGACCTAGTGGGTGAGATATTAGATCCGGTAGGGGATCCAGAATCCAAGGAGGATTCACCATATGAGACCACAGGTAAGGGAACCACGTTTGACGAGGCCAGAATGGGGCAATGAGGATCATTCTGCTCCCCAACCGACTGGCTTTCTGTATGAGTTTCAACATCAGGGGTAGAGGAGGATACGCATAAAGCAGACCGGGAGGCCAAGCATGCACCAGAGCGTCTCTCAGGGATTCCCCGAATGGGGGGAATTAGAGCGAAGTATCTATTGCATTTTGTATTTGAGGGAGAGGCGAAGAGATCGCAACAGGGTTGCCCCCACACGGCAAAAATCTGCTTCGCTACCTGGGGATTGAGAGACCACTCATAAGGTGAAAGGATGGTGCGGCTGGGTCTGTCCGCTAGTATGTTGGACCATCCCGGAATGTGCGTTGCAATAAGAAAGCGGTTGGTGGAGATCGCCCATTCCCACACTCTCATGGCCTCTCGACAGAGAGGATAGGACCTGGTTCCCCCCTGTTTGTTGATGTACCAGACAACTGACATGTTGTCCGTCTGTATCGCAATAGTTCCTACAGGAAGAAGGTTGTGAAGTGCCTGCAATGCCAAGAGCACCGCCCTCATCTCCAGAACATTGATATGCAAAGAGGTCTCTGTGTCGTTCCACATGCCTTGGACCGCCCTGCCTGAGCAATGCTCCCCACCTGAGGCGAGAGGCATCCGTGGTCACCGTGGCAAGGGGGAGAGGTGTGGAGAAGGGACGTCCTGTATGGAGGTCCGGGGAGTGGAGCCACCCCAAGAGAGCCCTCCTGCAAGCCCTGTTGAGGGGAATAGGATGGCTTAGGGGGTGGTGTAGAAAGGACCACTGGACTTGAAGGGTCCACTGCAGGACCCTCATGTTGAGACGAGCCAATGGCAGAAGAGTGATTGCCGCCATGGAGCCTAGAGCCCTCAGGACCAACTCTGCCGGTGGAGCTTCTAATTGGAGGATGGCCCGCACATGAAGCCTCAGGCTTTGCAGTCATTCCGCAGTCAGGAATACTAGAAGGTACCTCGTGTCTACTTTGGCTCCTATGAACTCTATCACCTGGGTTGGCGCAAGAGAGGACTTGTCCATGTTGATAGTGATGCCCAGCCAGGGGGCAAGTCGAAGGAAGTAGTCCCTGGCTGAGCAGAGTAGATGCCTTGTTGGGGCGGTCAGGAGCCAGTCGTCCAGGTATGGAAAAACCTGCATTCCCTGGAGTCTCAGGTGGGCCGCTATCACTGCTAATACTTTGGTAAACATCCTGGGGGCTGTGGTGAGACCAAAGGGAAGGACCCTGAACTGGTAGTGACTGGCTCCCAGCTGGAAGTGGAGAAACCTCCTGGATCGTCTGTCCATCCGAATGTGGTAGTACGCATCCTTGAGGTCTACTGAGCACATCCAGTCATTCTCCACAGAAGGGAGAGGATGGATTGAAGGGTGACCATCCGGAATTTTTGTTTGGTTACTAACAGGTTCAAAGAAGAAAGGTCGAGGATTGGCCTTAAGTCCCCTGTCTTTTTTGGCACAAAAAAGAACCTGGAGTAAAACCCTAATCCAAACTGGCCTGGGGGGACGGGTTGGATGGCTCTTTTTTCTAGGAGCTGCTGAATCTCTGCAGCTGCTACCTCCCTCTGATCGGGTGGTACATCGGGAGGTTTCTGATTTTGGGGACATGATACAGGGAATGTGGTAACCTCTGGATATGATCAAAGCACCCTGCAATCCAATGTGATGGACTCCCAATTTGCCAGGTGCCTCAAGAAACGCCCCCCGACTGCCTCCAGAGTGGAGCAGTCAGGCCACCCCTCAGGGTTGCTGCGTGGGCCGATCAGAGAAGGATTGTCTGGACCCAAAATTTTTCGAGGCCCTCTGCCTCTAGGGCGGCGTCCTCCCTGTCCTCCTCTGCCACGGAAGGACTGGTTGTCCGGAGCAGGTTGGGAATGCTGCGATTTCCGGAACCACATCTTCTTCTGTCCCTTTTGGTTCTTGGAGAAGGACCTCTGGGGAGCAGAGACGTGGACTCGACGGCAGACAGCGTCTTCCCGTCCTTTTGCTCTGGACTAAAGTCTCATGAACGGTCTTGCCAAATAAGGCAGAACCATCAAACGGGGCATTTGCAAATGACGCCTTGAAGGGTTCCGCAAAGTCACAGTGTTGGAGCCCAGGCCTGACGTCTCATGACTAGGCCTGCTCCGCTGGCTCTAGCGGCTCCCTCAGTGGCATGGGATAAAAGCTGCATAGAGGTATTCGATATTGATCTTAGAGTGGCCATGCGAGTGGAATACAACTGCTTGTCTTCTGCCGACATGGACTCCGGGGGGGAAGCAGCGTACTCTTTGATAAGGTCTCGCTGCATCCTAATGACATGTGCCATGTAGTTCAGGGACCTTACTGAGAAGGTCACTGAACTAAAGACCCGCTTCCCTAGGCGATCCATTGAGCGGAACTCCTTGCTCGGTGGACGCACAGAGGGGCTCTCCTGAGCTAATTCCCTCTTGGTGGCTGCCGCCACCAACATGGCATCTACGGGGGGACCCTTGCTCCAGTGGGACTTCTCTGAAGGGGGGCTCAGAATCCTATCGGGGCATTTGGGAACTGGCTCCACAGTGTCCGGTTCCTTCCATGCCCTGGTGGTAATTAGGTCCACCAGGGGGTCGGCCGGAAGGGACACCCAAGAGGTACACGGGCCTGCTTCAAACGCCTCCAGGAACAAAAATTCGTCAGAGGAAGCCTTGGGGGCAGACCCCCCCGATCCTAAGCATTTCCATGATGTCTCCGAAGGAGACATCCTCGGGGGGTGATCTTGGGGACCCTTCCCCGTCATCCAAATCTGTATCTTCTGTTAAGGACTCGGGGGAGTCCACATGCCTCCTCTTATACTTCCGCTTGTGAGGAACATCCTCGGAGGGGCTGTCCGAGGAGGACTCACCAGCAATGTCCTGTTCCAGTGGAATGACCTGAGATGTCAAAGCAGGCTGTCCCTGAGGCCGAGTGACGGAAGCCTGACCCAAACGAGAGGGAGTGTGGGATGGAGCTGTAGCAGGAGGCGGGGCCTGGATGCCCTCAACAGTGCCCTCTCCACCGCCTCAAATGCCAAGGGAGAGCTGCTCTCAGTGGGATCCGAGAGTCGACCCTCACCCGGATCCGAAGGGCGGATCGGAGCCGGCGCTGAGACCAATGGATCTGAGAGGCCAGTGTGCTCCGACCTGGACGAGCTGAAGGCACACTGAACCCCCTGGATCTGAAGCTCACAGCATGGCTCCGAGAGCATAGATCCGACAAGGATGGATCCGGCAAGCTCAAGGGGAGAGTCATCGCCGAAGTACCAGATACTGTCGGCGCCGACCCGACCCGCCAGCTGCCAGGCTCAATGCTCCGAACCCAGGAAGCAGGTGGGAGAAGGAGCTATTCGGGCAAAATAGGGTGTTGAGCTCCCCGAGGGGAGGCAAGCACTCCAATCTGCATTTGGGCCTTTTAAACCAGACAACTGACATGTTGTCCGTCTGTATCGCAATAGTTCCTACAGGAAGAAGGTTGTGAAGTGCCTGCAATGCCAAGAGCACCGCCCTCATCTCCAGAACATTGATATGCAAAGAGGTCTCTGTGTCGTTCCACATGCCTTGGACCGTCCTGCCTGAGCAATGCTCCCCACCTGAGGCGAGAGGCATCCGTGGTCACCGTGGCAAGGGGGAGAGGTGTGGAGAAGGGACGTCCTGTATGGAGGTCCGGGGAGTGGAGCCACCCCAAGAGAGCCCTCCTGCAAGCCCTGTTGAGGGGAATAGGATGGCTTAGGGGGTGGTGTAGAAAGGACCACTGGACTTGAAGGGTCCACTGCAGGACCCTCATGTTGAGACGAGCCAATGGCAGAAGAGTGATTGCCGCCGCCATGGAGCCTAGAGCCCTCAGGACCAACTCTGCCGGTGGAGCTTCTAATTGGAGGATGGCCCGCACATGAAGCCTCAGGCTTTGCAGTCATTCCGCAGTCAGGAATGCTAGAAGGTACCTCGTGTCTACTTTGGCTCCTATGAACTCTATCACCTGGGTTGGCGCAAGAGAGGACTTGTCCATGTTGATAGTGATGCCCAGCCGGGGGGCAAGTCGAAGGAAGTAGTCCCTGGCTGAGCAGAGTAGATGCCTTGTTGGGGCGGTCAGGAGCCAGTCGTCCAGGTATGGAAAAACCTGCATTCCCTGGAGTCTCAGGTGGGCCGCTATCACTGCTAATACTTTGGTAAACATCCTGGGGGCTGTGGTGAGACCAAAGGGAAGGACCCTGAACTGGTAGTGACTGGCTCCCAGCCGGAAGTGGAGAAACCTCCTGGATCGTCTGTCCATCCGAATGTGGTAGTACGCATCCTTGAGGTCTACTGAGCACATCCAGTCATTCTCCACAGAAGGGAGAGGATGGATTGAAGGGTGACCATCCGGAATTTTTGTTTGGTTACTAACAGGTTCAAAGAAGAAAGGTCGAGGATTGGCCTTAAGTCCCCTGTCTTTTTTGGCACAAAAAAGAACCTGGAGTAAAACCCTAATCCAAACTGGCCTGGGGGGACGGGTTGGATGGCTCTTTTTTCTAGGAGCTGCTGAATCTCTGCAGCTGCTACCTCCCTCTGATCGGGTGGTACATCGGGGAGGTTTCTGATTTTGGGGACATGATACAGGGGAATGTGGTAATCTCTGGATATGATGCGAAGCACCCAGCAATCCATTGTGATGGACTCCCAATTTGCCAGGTGCCTCAAGAAACGCCCCCCGACTGCCTCCAGAGTGGAGCAGTCAGGCCACCCCTCAGGGTTGCTGCGTGGGCCGATCAGAGAAGGATTGTCTGGACCCAAAATTTTTCGAGGCCCCTCTGCCTCTAGGGCGGCGTCCTCCCTGTCCTCCTCTGCCACGGAAGGACTGGTTGTCCGGAGCAGGTTGGGAATGCTGCGATTTCCGGAACCACATCTTCTTCTGTCCCTTTTGGTTCTTGGAGAAGGACCTCTGGGGAGCAGAGACGTGGACTCCGACGGCAGACAGCGTCTTCCCGTCCTTTTTGCTCTGGACTAAAGTCTCATGAACGGTCTTGCCAAATAAGGCAGAACCATCAAACGGGGCATTTGCAAATGACGCCTTGAAGGGTTCCGCAAAGTCACAGTGTTGGAGCCCAGGCCTGACGTCTCATGACTAGGCCTGCTCCGCTGGCTCTAGCGGCTCCCTCAGTGGCATGGGATAAAAGCTGCATAGAGGTATTCGATATTGATCTTAGAGTGGCCATGCGAGTGGAATACAACTGCTTGTCTTCTGCCGACATGGACTCCGGGGGGGAAGCAGCGTACTCTTTGATAAGGTCTCGCTGCATCCTAATGACATGTGCCATGTAGTTCAGGGACCTTACTGAGAAGGTCACTGAACTAAAGACCCTTCCCTAGGCGATCCATTGAGCGGAACTCCTTGCTCGGTGGACGCACAGAGGGGCTCTCCTGAGCTAATTCCCTCTTGGTGGCTGCCGCCACCAACATGGCATCTACGGGGGGACCCTTGCTCCAGTGGGACTTCTCTGAAGGGGGGCTCAGAATCCTATCGGGGCATTTGGGAACTGGCTCCACAGTGTCCGGTTCCTTCCATGCCCTGGTGGTAATTAGGTCCACCAGGGGGTCGGCCGGAAGGGACACCCAAGAGGTACACGGGCCTGCTTCAAACGCCTCCAGGAACAAAAATTCTTCAGAGGAAGCCTTGGGGGCAGACCCCCCCGATCCTAAGCATTTCCATGATGTCTCCGAAGGAGACATCCTCGGGGGGTGATCTTGGGGACCCTTCCCCGTCATCCAAATCTGTATCTTCTGTTAAGGACTCGGGGGAGTCCACATGCCTCCTCTTACACTTCCGCTTGTGAGGAACATCCTCGGAGGGGCTGTCCGAGGAGGACTCACCAGCAATGTCCTGTTCCAGTGGAATGACCTGAGATGTCAAAGCAGGCTGTCCCTGAGGCCGAGTGACGGAAGCCTGACCCAAACGAGAGGGAGTGTGGGATGGAGCTGTAGCAGGGAGCGGGGGCCTGGATGCCCTCAACAGTGCCCTCTCCACCGCCTCAAATGCCAAGGGAGAGCTGCTCTCAGTGGGATCCGAGAGTCGACCCTCACCCGGATCCGAAGGGCGGATCAGAGCCGGCGCCGAGACCAACGGATCCGAGAGGCCAGTGTGCTCCGACCTGGACGGAGCTGAAGGCACACTAAACCCCCCAGATCTGAAGCTCAGAGCATGGCTCCGAGAGCTCAGATCCGACAAGGATGGATCCGGCAAGCTCAAGGGGAGAGTTGGCGCCGAAGTACCAGATACTGTAGGCGCCGACCCGACCCCGGCTCCGACGCTGCCAGGCTCCGAATGCTCCGAACCCAGGAAGCGGGTTGGAGAAGGAGCTATCGGGGCAAAATAGGGTGTTGAGCTCCCCCCGGAGGGGGGGGGAGGCAAGAGCACTCCAATCTGCATTTGGGCCTGGATGTACCTTCTCATCACACGGTCCAAATCGGCTTCCGACAGGCTGCATGTTGATCTCGATGAGGCCACTGAGGCAGGCTGGGAGTGCCGCCTCGATGACCTCGACGGAGATCGGGTCTCCCCCTCCTCGGGACCCGGTGAAAAGCATGGAGACCGGGTCCGAGAAGGAGGAGACCTAGACCTGGAAGACCTAGAGGGAGAAGCCCACTTAGCTGGAGGGGCCGACGCGGAGGCCTCGGCCCTCCGCTTGTGGTGCTTCTCCCTCTTCTTTTCCCTCCTGGCCTCCCTCTCCTCTGGTGCAGAAGCGGGTGTTCGAGTCCCAGCTGGGGGGAGAGAGGCAGGAGTGGCTGCCACAAAGGCCTGGGAGGAGACCACAGAAGTACCGGAGGCCGAAGCCGAATCCGGGGGCAAAAGTCCCGCCAGGATCAGCTTCGACCTCCGGTCCTTCAGTGCCCTGGGGTTGAACGCAGTGCAAATCGTGCAACCAGAAGATAGGTGTTCAACCCCAAGGCACCGGACACACCGAGTGTGGCCATCCGCCGGTGAGAGCTTATGGCCACACTCGGTGCACTTGGAAAAAAACAACTTTGGGGCCTCAGACATTTTTTTTTTTGACTACAAAAAAAAAACACACTCACACGTAAGGCCCCAACTGACAAGAACACACTCACACACTACGAACCAGCGAAGGGAGGGGAGGAGAACACAAATTACCACAAAAAATAATTAAATATAGGGTTTTTAATACTAAGGAACCTAACCACACACACTTTAAGGGGATTTATAAGAAATAAGTAATCAAAATCACTTATCTGATCAGGAGCTCGTAACCTAGCTGCTGAGTTTAAGCGCGGCAAACTAGATCTGGGGTCAGTCAGGGTTAGCAGGGGGTTATGGGTAAGGGGAGGAGCTAGGAGCTCGGATCTATTAGCTGTGAAATAAGTTGCTGGCTCAGATCCGAGATCGGATCCGATACCCAAAGGTGGATGACAAATGAAGTTCCTACTTCAGATCACAGAATTTGTAAGTACTAAAATAAACACCATTTGTGGTTTAATGGAACTAGTTCTAGACAATAATTTCTTTAGATTCAACAAAAATATTTACCAACAAATTTCAGGTGTAGCCATGGGGGCAAGGGTAGCTCCAGCCTTTGCAAACCTTGTGATGGCAAATTGGGAGTTGAAACTTCTTACAAAACATCATAGTTATAGTAAAGTACAAACTTACTATAGATTCATTGACGATTTATTCTTTTTGTGGACGGGTACTTATGAGGAGTTTGCAAACATGGTAAAAGATATGAACAACACCACAAATTTTCTAGAGTTTAAAATAAGTGGATTTGGAGAGTATATTTCATATTTGGATGTACAACTGAGTATAGATAGAGACAATAACACATTTATGAGTAAAATATACAGGAAAGAAGTGTTTGCAAACCAATATTTACAAGGATAGCCTGCACCCACAATATATGAAAAAGGGAGTCGTCAAGGGTCAAATAATACGTTTGAGTAGACTTACAACAGATTACAACATATTTTTAAATGAAATGTTGTTTTTGAGATCATTATTCCTTCATAGAGGGTATGATATAGACTGGATAAGAAAGATAGAGCAGAAAGTTATAGAATTGAGGGAAGGAGTAGCGAAACCTATTCTCTTGCCAAACGATATCTGTATAAGTCCTGTTTTGAATACTCCCAATGTCAATAATTATTACATAGCATTTCCCATACCTATAGTTAATGAGATGTGGTTTGTAAAGGACATTATAGTAAATAATTGGAAAGTTTTGTTGGGTAATAAGGAATTGATTGCTAGAATAGGTATCATACCTAAATTTACCTACAAAAAAGTGTTGAATATGAAGTCGCTGTTAGAATTTGACAACAGGAAACCTACTATTGTTATTAGGACTGTTAGTAATAAAAAGGAAACCTATGCTTGTAAAAACTGTAAACAATGTAGATACATTAGCAACAGTTCTTTTGTGACTTTAAAGCATTTGTATTACACTATATGGGCCAAAGAGTATTTCAACTGCAATACTGAATTTGTAGTTTACATCGCTTGCTGTGTGTCATGTAACCATTATTATATAGGAAAGACAAAAAGGGCTTTAAAACGTAGGATATACGAGCATAACTTGGCCATTAAAAATAAAGACAAGATGAATTCTTTGGCTAAACACGCTACATTATGTTCACATTTTAAGAAGTTTGGATTTTCTGTGGTGGAAAAGGTAGATGAAGTGATGTTTGGAGGGGATTTAAACAATATTTTAGAATGCAAGGAAACACTTTGGCAATTAAGCTTAGGGACTGACAAATTACCGGGATTAAATGAGTCCATAAATTTGAAGTGTGTTTTATTAAATAGGTAGCATTAGTATATATGTAGATAAATGTCCATTATATTTTATGTATTTAATTTATATGCGAAGTGATTGTACTTTTGTATTTTTGTGACTTTGATATATTTACAAGTTGAAATCAATTACTTAATTGCTTATTATTTTTTAACTGTTTGATGTCATTTCCTGTAATTTTAGTTTAAAAGGGAGTATGGGCAAGAATGTTGTTTTTTCTGATGAAGTTCACATATTAAATGAGTGAATGAAAGCGCTAAAAAACTAACTTGTTTCCTGTGGTCAGTGGATAGACACCTGAAATTTGCTTTTTGGATTGCAGTCTTGCCCAGAGTTAGTTGCACTTGGATAATCTCGGATGCATTATGCTGAGCAACTAGCCTGGAGGTGTTGATATCCTTAACGAAGATGGACATGCCTCCGCCTTTAGTGTTTCGGTCCAGGTTAGGTGGCCGAAAGGTGTGGTATGAATTATAGCCTGGTAATGCAGGGGAGCTCTCTGGAGGCTTGAAACAGGTTTTTGTCACTGCACAGATGTCGATGTTCTCCATTTTAAGGAGTGCCTCGGGTGAGTGCATTTTGAGGTTTAGACTTCTAGCATTGAGTAGCATTATCCTCAGATTTTGCTTGCCTGTACCTGTTACAGTGGTGAATTTGTCATTTGATCCTTGCCTAAAAAAGGCACTATAGGGGTAGCAAGAGCCTTAGCCAGTATCCAGAATCCCAAGGGCGACAGGTGCAGGCCATCTCTGGCAAAGCATCATGGTCTGTCGATCATGTCATCCCAGGCAGACAGATACTGGATCCCCTTAGAATGACATCAGAAGCTTAGCCAATTGTTGAAGTCAATCATTTTGTCCTTGTACTGTGGTATCATTCTGGGTGATGGCAGGATGCTACTCAGGGCTAGGGTCATACCTGCCTGGGATACAAGAATGAGAGCTCCTCCATGTCTCTTTTCATGTAGTCCAGGGAGGTACATCTCAGGTCATTCACACCAACAAGGACAATGACAGAGTCATATCTGTACTTGTTGTGGAGTGACCTGAGTGAGTGTGTTATGTGGCGGATCCTGGCACCCGACAGGCAGCTGACAGTAACCTTCTCCTTGTTTAGCCTGGTGAGTAGAACATCAGTGTGCCTGACTATAAAGTCACCTATGACTAGAGTGTTGGGTGCGTTGTTATGCCTTATGGGCTGTGGCTGAGTGGCACACTGAGTTCGTGAGCTATGTGTCATTTGGGTTGTACACAGTGTGGACAAAAGGTGGCATATCTGTTTTGTCTGAGTGATGTGACGCAGTATCTCTTTAAATACTGTTTATTTATTTGTGACCCAAAATGCCTTGTTTTGACTAAATTTTCATTAAATTGCTTTTATTAAAAAAGAGTGACAGAAGTAGAAAGACAAAATTATGTTCCAATTAAATTTAGAATAAAAGTAGACAGGGCAGTCAGAAATCAATGTCTCAAGCAAAGCAGAACAGCCAGTTTCATAAAGAAGACAGACAAAACATGTACAGTTATATAAGGAGCAAATAAGGATAAAGTGAAGGAAGTTAAACAAATGGATGGAAGTTCAGCAGAAAAATACAACGAAAAGGCAGATCTGCAAAATGAATGCGTTTATTGAGTATATACTGACTATGCACTGTAGAAACAGAAAAGACACTTGCTGAAACGGATCAATGAAAGTGTTGACTGTAAATGGATTGATCATTATCCTCTCACAAAGGAAAGGGACCTGATCCAAAATTATTTGAGAATTCAGAGGACTACTCAATAACCCTAAATAGCAAAAATCACCACAGCATGACTTCCAGTTGAGCCAGCAGAAGTGAAGTAAGCCCACATAGCTTATATCTGAAGCCTCTGTTAGGTCCATATTACAACTGTCATCATACTTATAGCAGGAAGCAGAAAAACTACTCACGATGTGGTGTGGCCTCTCAATGTGCTATTTTAGTAGATAGCCTACAGTATCCACTGTGTCAGTACACACTGCTGCCCAGCCCATCTAAGTCTGCTTACAGGCATTGATACAGGCCCAAATGAAGCATGCACATCTCCCAAATGCAGTGCCCATTGGATGGGTACAGTTCACCAAAGATGCGTTTAGTAACTAACACATAACTAGGGGTCTGACTTTGTGCTGCAACAGGGAGAAGGCCTGACTGCAGCCCAAATACCCCAGGGTCATTTAGCTACCTAGGTGATGGAAGAAGTGAGCAGCAGAGAATGGGAGTAAACAGTTGAATCTGGCTTGCCCATTCTGCGAGAAGTGAGGCAGCCTAAACAATGGTATTAGTAGCTCCCCACCAAGGCCAGAGATACAGCATGAAGCAGACAAGCTGAGACATCTGTCCCCTCAAGCACAGTGCCATCTTTCAGTTAGCATGCTGGAGCATGTATGCACCCTTGGGGCAGCATAGTAGGAGTTTGGAGATGACAGGCTTCTTTGAAGACTAGTACATGGGCCAAGATTAAACAAACAAACAAAAAAAAAAAGCATCCACCTTTCATGGCTGCTTGGGTGATGGCCTTTCCAAAAACCATTATGTTATAAGGAATTAATGGGTAAGTAGGTGAAAGCAGTTGATGACTGGCAGATATGATGGGTAAAATGAAGTACTGAAGAAGATGTAGCTAGGGAACTCTGTGTAGCTCCACTGACTATCCCCAGATCCGCAGATGAATCACATTGCTCCTTATTCCTGCACATTAACCCATTTGCTGTCTTCTCCTAGGTCTGCACTACCTATATAATCACTTCTGAAAAGATCTTATGAACCACTCTGGTCAGACTTACTCCTTTCTTCAGGCTTAATCAAACCTCATACCATCCAGGGCTCACCAAACTTGCAGAACAAGTTGTTTCCTCAGGATCTCACTTCACCTTAAAATGGGCATCCAGTGATAAAAACAATGACTAATAAGGCAGCAACTGGTGATGGACCTTTTAAGTCATGAGACCAATCATACTAAATAAAACATCTTTTTTACACTCTTCTGGTGCCATGTCACATCATTACACATGGACATAGAATGGACCTATTTTCATAGAGGCTGAATATAAAATTCTATAGAAATATAAATAATGTGGTGGAATACCACAAACCACCTAATAGGCAAAGGTACATTATCCAAAATCAAAGATTACTTAACTTGTTAAAATCAAATCAAATACAATCAGTAACAAGTACTGCGGGAGCTCTATGAGTTGTCAGAAAAAATACAGCCATTGTATTTGGTGTTGCTGTGTTTGTTACTGCACACATGTAGGAGCACTGAAACCAATTCATGTATAACCACCTAATATCACATATCCTGCCATCACCCTGTCTGTCATGTAGCCTAATTCCATTCCCAAACAAACTTACTCCTGCAGCCATAATAAACATGGAGGGTATTATCGATAAAATGGAACAATTAGATACATTAGTTACATATTGTGCAGTTTACTGAAACCAGATTAAAGATTCACAACATCATATTTCTGCATTGAATCATTATCTGTGCTGCCATACGAATAGACCTGGAAAAGGTATGGGAGTGGTGTGCTGCTTTTGGTGCTTATATGACTCGTCAGTACACTCCACTCGTCAAAGAAATAATAGGGATGTCTAAAGGCCAATTGCCTATTTCTTTATCCCATTTTCTTAAAATGTCTTAGGGGAAATTATAACACACACACAGACACACACACACACACACACACACACACACACACACACACACACACACACACACACACACACACACACACACACACACACACACACTCAGTCCCTACCAGTTTCCTTTACATGACACTAACTTAAACTTGTACCAGCTGCTGCTTTGTGTGATACAGCAGCACTGAGTTTCCTCTTGTCATAAACTCACAAGTTATGGTGCAACAGTAGATTGTGACACCTGGTCAAATGAGTCATTACAAACAACTGAAAAAAAAACAGCTGAATGTAAAGCAAATACCTCAGTTTCAGTGATCGTTGTCTACTACTATGGCATTTTCAAAACGTTAGAAACCACGTCTGTTGTTATCATGAAGTAGTACTTCACTGTCCTGACCAATTTATACTCACAGGTGAGATGTGTGAAACAGTATACATGGTCAGCTATAGCACTGTCCTTGAAATCTTCCTCAGCCACTTCAGCTGTTGAGATTAAAACTTCATTCAAAAATTGCAGGACTCATAGAAGGTATGCTTTGTTGTTTATTTTAGTTGCAACAAAATGAAATGAGACTGGGGGACGTGCAGGGCATTCAAGTAGATTGCAGAAAGGGAAATCAAGGAAGCTCATACAGAAAATAAATCCACACATAGAAATCTTACAGTACAGGGACAGACAAGGTTATCTATTAGCAGGTCCACAAGAATTCTTATACAGTCTTCGTTATCTAACAAGAACTGCCGTGACCTCCAGACAATCCCAGTGAATGATCAACTGATAACAAGTAATACGATTACTGCTGAGAAGTTTCGCCCACTTTTTTGTTGCAGTAGATTGTCTGACAGCACAGTACTACAAGCTGTTAATGAGTTGCTTCCTATAGTCCAGGGTTTGATTTTCTTAGCCTCAGTTTACCTACTGTGATTTTAAGCAAGCCACTTAACTAGGTAGCACTTGTGAGCTGTCCCTGAAAAGAAACATTTGTGCCCAGTGGGTTTACCTAGTTATCAGGTAAATGAAAAAAAAGAAAAAAATCTCCTCAATCTGTATTTACATACTTGTAGTCCTTAGTGCCATTAGAATCTGTAGTTCTGTGTTTTATTACTAACTTTTCGGGGACTGTCTCCTATAGGGCACCAAGAATGATTTTTCCATTAGATATGGCTATAGAGTACTCAAGTGTTCTTCCACACTCTAGTATTCTTCGATACTGTATTGTTAGTACTGCAGTGTTCTTCCATACTGTGGTTGTCAGTTCTTCAGTGTTTTTCCATGCTGTGGTCATTAATACACCAGTGTTCTTCCATACTGTGGCTGTTAGTACTCCAGTATTCTTCCATACTGTGGTTGTTAGTACTCTAGTGTTCTACCATACCGTGGTTATTTACAGTAGCGTTCAGTAGCTTTGACCTGTTGATGGTTATGACTCAATTGTAGATCACGAGACTACCCCTTGTGAAATAATAGAAATTAAATATAAACTATCACTTAACTCAATGTTTGATACCCAGTGCTTCCTGTCTAGCCACATGTCAATATGATTTAATCAAACTCATTAATTTTAGCTTTTATAGTTTTATTTCTTTGTTGGTTTACGTTTTATTTGTGTCAAGTTTTAGATAATAAGGTAGGATGAACTGATAAATACGTTTTGGGTGCAAACCTGCTGGCAGTCAACAGTATAAAGTACAGTTGTGTACTCTTACCATAAATGTAGATGTTCGAGTGTGTTCACTGTTGCAGTCATCACTGTTGGGTTCTTCCTGCTGGCAGGCAGCCCTCGATCGGCCAGAGTCCCAAAGTCTGGGTCCGACATCGGCTGAGGTCACTCCTTCCCTGACGTGAGAGCGCCAGGGGTATAAAGGCCTCAGCCGATGCCATTTTCCTCAGTTTTTCTTGCCCCAGATGTCAGGTGCCCAAAAACAAAAGGCCAATAGCTTAGTCAGAAGAATAAGCATGCATCAAACTAGAACATAACCAAAAATCACCAGCAAATATAACTCAAAGGAAGAGTAGTGCTAAGGAAACACAGACAGTACTCATAAAAACAGCAAAAGAGGGGATAGGAGGGAGGGTAACCCAGACTGCAACAGTGAACACACTCGAACATCTACATTTATGGTAAGAGTACACAACTGTACTATGTTCATCGTGTTTCACTGTTGCAGTCATCACTGTTGGGTTGAATCCCAAAGCTAAGAAAGGGTGGCTGGAGATGGTACAGAAGGGGCGGCAACAAGGCCCTGCAGGACCGCAGAGGCAAAGCCTGCCCTAGATATAGAGTAGAGAGGAAGGTTGTAGTGCTTAGAAAAGGTATGCACAGAACACCAAGCAGCAGCTTCTAAGATTTCCTTGGTAGGAACTCCACTGGGGAAGGCTGCTGAAGTAGCAGCAGCTCTGGTAGAATGTGTCCTAATGTTAATAGGAACTGGTTTGCCATGATGAGAGTAACAGAACCTGATGCAGTGGGCAATCCACTTAGAAATAGTTTGTTTAGTGATTGCTTTTCCCTGTGATGTAGCAGCATAGGCTACAAACAATTGGTCAGTTTTCCTAAAAATCTTGGTCCTGTCCAGGTAAAAGCGAAGCTGCCTGTGTATGTCCAAAGAATGTAAAAGTTTCTCTCCTTCATTTTGAGGATTAGGATAGAAAGTAGGTAAATGAATAGTCTGATTCAAGGCTACTTTAGAAACCACCTTAGGCATAAAAGTGGGGTTAGTCCTCAGGGAAGCCCTGTCCTGATGAAAAATAATGAAGGGTTCCACAGCCATGGGTGCTTGCAATTCAGAAACTCTTCTGGCAGAGGTTATTGCTAAAAGAAGAGCAGTTTTCCATGATAAAAACTTTAAATCTGTGGTAGCCGCAGGTTCAAAAGGAGGCAGAGTTAGCTTTTCCAAAACATAGTTGAGATCCCAATCGAGAACTGGAGCTCTTCTAGGGGGCCTTATATTCTTTGCCCCCCTGAGATATTGTTTAAGTAACGGATGAGAAAAAATTGGAGGATCCGTATTGTAGTGTGCAGAAATAGCCGAGGCATGTATTTTGATAGATGAAAAAGATAGGCCCTTATGCAACATCTCTGTTAGGTATTGTAAAATCAGAGGAATGTTTGGAACTGTGTTATCAACACCCTGGGCCTGATTCCAGATGCAAAATCTTTTCCATTTTCCTGCATAAGATTTCCTGGTGCTGGGCATTCTATCTTCAAGAATTACATCCATTACCTGTTTGGTAAGGGTAGAATTGCTTATAGCCCCTGGATCTGCCAGGCTGCTAGATTCAGAGTTTTGACATGGCTGTGCAGGATCCGACCGTCTTGCTGAGACAGTAGATGTGGAATTTGTGGTAGAATCCAGGGCGGACCCTGAACCAAGTTCATCAGGGTTGAGTACCAGAACTGTCGAGGCCAGCTGGGAGCCAGTAGAATCATTTTTGGTTTGTCCTGTTTGATCTTCAGAAGTACCCTTGGTAGAAGAGGCAATGGAGGAAAAGCATACACTGAGAGGTTTTTCCAACTGAATGAGAAGGCATCCACTTTCCATGCCCGTTCATGGTAGGTCCTCGTGCAGAATGTTTGCAGCTGGTGGTTTTGGGGGGATGCAAAGAGATCTATGTCCGAGCACCCCCATGCCTCTGTTATCATCCTGAATATCTGAACTTCCAACATCCATTTGTGTGGATCTGAGAGGTTTCTGCTTAGACTGTCTGCCAGAGAGTTGTCTTTTCCTGGCAGAAATTGAGCTTGTAAATCTACCTTGTAGGCCAGTGCTGTGTTCCACAGAGTCATGGCCAGTCTGCACAGGGGGTAAGAGTGGGAGCTTCCCTGCTTGTTTATGTACCACATCACTGTAGTGTTGTCTGTCTTTATCAGTAATTGCCTTGGTAGAATAAGATCCTTGAAAGCTGTCGGAGTATTCTGTACAGCTAGCATTTCCTCCAAATTTATGTGCAAGTGCATTTGGTCCTCTGCCCAGGCACCCTGAAGACATTTCCCTTGCATGTGGGCTCCCCATGTATAGTCCGAAGCATCCATTGTTATCACTTGATTGGATGGAGTGGGACAGAAAAGCTTTCCCTTGTTCTGGAGACAGACCTCGGCCCACCAAAGAAATTCCCGCTGGAGGCAAGGCAAAATTATGATCACTGTTTCCAAACTGTGGCAATGCTGAGACCATACACTCTTGAGGTACCACTGTATTTTCCTCATATGCAGTCTTGCATATGGTATTAGCAGAATGCAGGATGCCATGTAACCCAAGGCCTGCAGAATTTTTCTTGCAGTTAGCTGACTCTTTGAAGCCAGGTTTTTGAAAGAGGAAGCCAGTTGCGCTTTTTTGTTTGGTGTCAAGTAAGCCATCTGGGTTGTAGTGCTCAAAAGAGCACCCAGGAAAATAATCTGTTGAGTGGGTACCAGGTTTGATTTCTTTAGATTCACTGTAAACCCTAGACACCTGAATAGATGCTGCACAAAAACCAGATGTTGAAGTAAAGTCTCCTTGTTGTCCGCTTGAATGAGACAATCGTCCAGATAAGGGTATATTTGAATTCACTTCTGTCTGCAGAATGCCATTACTGGTGCCAGGCACTTGGTAAAGACCCCGGGCGCAGTAGATAAGCCAAAGGGCAGCGCAGAGAACTGGTAATGCTTCGAGCCCGCTTTGAATCTGAGATACCGTCTGCATTCCTGCCTTATAGGAATATGCAGGTAAGCTTCTTTCAAGTCCAAAGTCACCATCCAAGCGTTCTTGCTCAGTATAGGCAGCAGCTGCTGCAGAGTGAGCATTCTGAATTTTGGTATATCCAGAAAGGTGTTTAGTATAGAAAGGTCCAGGATTGGTCTCCATGTGTTTTCCTTCCTGGGAACCAAGAAAAGTCTTGAATAAAAACCTTGCCCTATGTCTGCGTTTGCTACCAATACTATGGCCCTCATAGCCATGAGGGACTGAACTTGCTTCTGAGCATCTGCCCATTGATGCTTTGGCAGGTCTGGCCATCCATTCGGTTTTGGCAAGGTATGGAAATGAAACTTGTAACCTCTTAAAACTATGTCCAGAACCCATTTGTCTTGGGTTATGCGGCTCCAATTGTGATAAAAAAAGAGAAATTTTCCTCCCAAAGGCGCTTCCAGGAGAGGAGCCCCTGGAGCTAATAAGGGAGAGTCATAAAGACTGTTTCCTGTAAGGTTGTGACCTATCTTCTCCACCCTTGGGAGAAGGAGCACTCCACTGCCTGGGTCTGAAAGAGGTCTGGGCCTGTCCTCTTCCTCTGGCACACCTGTATCTGCCTGTCTGGGATCTGTCCAAGGTCAGAAAGGACCAATGCTTAGCTGGCCAGTTCCTGCTAAATCTAGGTGGTTGCACCTGTAGAAAATCTTTAACCATCTGCATAGATTTGGCCTTATCTTCCATTTTCTTTAATACCTCCTCGGCTTTGGCCCCAAACAAAACATTGTGCTGTAGAGGGGCATCCAACAGTTTGGCATTAACCTGATCTGGCAAACTTTGCTCCCTTAACCAAGCATGTCTTCTAATAATTGTGCCAGTTACTGCAGCCCTGCAAGAAGCCTCCAAAGAATCAAAACCACAGTGCAGGGTATGTTTACCCACCTGCTCAATAGCGTGCAATAAATCCTGTAACTCCTTATTTTCTGCACAACCAGAAACAGCTGACATCTTTTGTTTCAACACAGACAAAAGGTATTGCTGATATTTCAACATATGAAATTGACAATTCAAAGCTCTAATAGACAATGTAGCAGAAGTATAAACTTTTTTGCCCCATCTTTCCAAGGCTCTGGACTCTCTGTCAGAGGGAATAGGGTTCTTAGCAGAGGCCGCTTTAACACCCTTAGGGCCCTGAGAAATAGTTTCTGGATCAGCTGAAGGATTTTTAAAAAGGAATTTGTGAGAATCTGGAACCCTATAATACCTATCAGGTTTGACAGGAGCAGGAGGAAAAGAATCAGGAGACAGGGTAGATTCTGTAAAAACATCATCCACAATGTCCAAGACAGGGGGATAGCCAGAGGCCTATGCTGGGGGAGAAGAAGAAAATCTCTAAGCCTTCTCTTAGATTCAGAGTATTCCTGCCCTTCCCAGTGGAAATGCTCTCTCATGTCATGCAAGGTTTCCCCAAAAGAATAATCTTCAGGAGGAGAAGCTGAAGGAAGGGATTCTTCAGCATCAGAATCCTCATAAGGTGGGAAGGAATAATCTTGCTGAGAGGAAGAAGCAGAAGAAATTGAAACTTGATCTGATGAATCATAATCTGGCTCTTGCCTAGGCCTTTTGTCAGGAGGGGGATGGGAACCCCTGATCATAGTCAACAGGTCTTTGGCCATTTTAAGCATCTGTCCCTGAGGTCTAGGGCCCTGAATTGAAGAGGCCTGTGCTTGTTTCTTTGTCTTTGCTGGAGCCTTAGTCTTTGTCTTTAAAACTGAAGCCATCTACATGAAGCTGTGTAGACCTGAAAACCCCCTCAGAAGCCGGTGCCTGCACAGAGGCTCTGGACCCATCTGAGGGGGCATTATCCGAAGGTCCGGTCCCTTGAAATTCTGAAGGCCTCATCGGCTCCTTGTGGCAGTCGGTATAGGCAAGCGGTTCAAAAGTGGCAGATGACAGGGGCTGCGAAAGCACCTCACTGATGACCGACGAACCGGCAACTGGCACTGGTAGAGTAATGTCATCCGTTTTGGACCTCGGAGGCCTGTCTTTATCTTTGCGCCGTTTATATGCTCCGGCCGGATACGAATCTGATGACATGTTGTAGTTAAATCTTCTCCCAAAATAATGGAAGGCAAAATTGGACCTGCGCTTAATAGTGCGTTGGTTAAATCTAGCACATAACCTACAACTAGCTACGTCGTGGTCAGGGCCTAGGCAAGGGATACAGTATGAATGAAAATCCTTATGTGGTATTTGCTTCCCACAAGAAATACAATTATTAACTTTTTCTGACATCGGACTGGAGCAAGAAAAAAGTTTCCCCAATGGGGTACTTAGCTTTAAGAAAAAGAAGTTCCTCAGATAAATCACCAAAAGTGAAAAGGAGTCGGCCGACCGGCACTTGCGAACTGCTTTGCTTTGGGCACCGCGAGGCAAGAAAGACTGAGGAAAATGGCATCGGCTGAGGCCTTTATACCCCTGGCGCTCTGACGTCAGGGAAGGAGTGACCTCAGCCGACGTCGGACCCAGACTTTGGGACTCTGGCCGATCGAGGGCTGCCTGCCAGCAGGAAGAACCCAACAGTGAAACACGATGAACATCTGGGGATTTCTTCCTTACACACAACCTTATTTATGCTGCTGACCCAAAGGTCACCAACCTCTAAAAATGTACATCTTCCTCAGTTAGTAACCTCTTAATACACACACACACACACACACACACACACACACACACACACACACACACACACACACACACACACACACACACACACACACACACACACACACAATGTACTTAATCAGCTGCTGTTCCCTGCAACCAGAAAAAATAAATGTACGTTGCAAACAGAAATTCAGTTAACAATACATATATTTTCATCCTCTGCCATCTTTTGTATTTCCTGAGAGATTTGCAGAAAAAAACAAGTGCTTGTTTGAATACAAAGATGTGTGGTTATACACTTGTAATTTGCAGTGGGAAGATTAGCACTGAGCTGTGTTCTGATTAGCTGGTTACAAAAAGGGTGTTTGCTAGTTTATTCCAGGAAATGAGCCAAGCATACATTCTATCAACCTGGCTGCACAGTATGCTAACTCATACTTTTAAACTCAGTCATACAAATAACAAATCTATTCCAGCAGACAATTACCAGCATGTATTACATCTCAGCAGCAGAAGCTGGTGAGAGTTAGATGTGACTTGCTATCAGAAATTAACTTAAATGGGCTCTGAAATTTTTAGTTTTGTACTTTTATTCTGGCTGGATCAGGAGTCATCATATGTTAAGGCATTTTGCCTTCAAGATAATATCCGCAAGTCAAGCTGCACTTGAGTAACCCACACGTGTGACCTCAACCTGCTCTGTAACATCAGTAGGACTTGTTGGTGGGACAGATTTGTGTCCCAGAGACTCCCCCTTTTGTGAAATAAACTTCCTCTCCATGTAAAGCAGAGTACCTCATTAACTCTTTTTTAAGCACAACCCGGATAACTGGATGAACAGAAAATACAGCCCTGGGATTCCACCTGTGTCCCTGCTTGACAGTGGCATAAGGTGCTGTCTTTTTGGAACATGGGCTAAATTCTGGCTAGGCTTGTAAGGGCCTCAGGGCCAGTAGCCGAGCAACTTTCTATGATCTATGATCCTATGAAGATTCGGTTGGCCAACTTGACATTAATACTGATGACTTTGCCCCATGTTAGATTATTGCCAAGTTAAGAGCTGCTGACAGCCCCCATAGTAACTACCTGACAAAATGTGGAGTTAGGAATGTCAGACAAAATCATACCTCTCAACCATTTAGCACAGAAAATCTGGACAAATCCAAAAACAACAGGGGGGGGGGGCAAAGCCCCAAAAATAGGGACATATTTAAATATTGCTCTTATAAACTTAAAAAGTTGCTATAATAAAAGTTTGTGTGTATTGCATACATTTTTTGAAGGATATGAAATCCTGAAATGCAAATGCTTCTCATTATTTAGTGACTTCACTCCTCACTGATTTGCTACAAAAATCCAGAAAATGACAAATTTTGTGAGAACAGACCAAAAATATGTGAGTAAAAAATCTGGACATTCTGTGAAAATCTGGACAGTTTTGAGGTATGGATGCAATACTCCATGCAGTCAATATTTAAATCAGAGGAAAACAGTTATGCTTCATGGAACAATCAGATTATTTTTTTCCTTTTTACATGCATGAGGTACACAGTGATACTAACACATCTGCCCTGCTTTTCCCAGCCACTGAAGTAAATTGCCCAGCCAGTCAGAATATTTGCTTTGCTTGACAGTGTCAGTATACCATACATTCTGCATAAACTAAAGTATATTTGCAGTGATAACGCTTGCATGGGATAACTAAGCACCACAACAACAGTAACTATGGTAACATCAGTCAAATCATATTGTGCTTTCTTCAATATATCTCTGACCAGATGACCATTTCTAAATTATCACTACACTGTTCTTAAAAATGACACCATTATTTAGCTGTTTTAATCCTGTATATGTCTTGTCAGATGTTACAGCTTTTGCAAAAGTTTTGTACTGGAAAAAATAGCAGTTTTTATTTTGTTTTATGATAATTACAGTATTGGACTGAAAGCTAAAGTGTGATCTTGAAAAATGACCAAGTCATAGAACTGTCCACAAGCATTCTGTTAGTCTAAAGCTAAGTTTCCTTATGGCATTTAGCAAAGTGCATCGGCAATGTGCTCAGAAACCACTTATTTTTGAATATTTATTAATTTAAACAGCTAAGAAATGCCACCAAGAAGGATATTCTTAGAGACAAAAAAGATTTCTACCTACACCTTCAACAAACCAATCAACAAATTCCACAAAAATTCTGGTCTGTGATAAACAAACTCCTTCAGCCAGGTCACACTACTACTCCAGACCCAACCGGTTTCAACAATAGCAACTCCAACCTGATCCCTGATGCCTTTAATAACTACTTTACAGAAGCCATTCAAACCCTGGCCAATTCTTTACCACCCATCACTGCGTCCCAACCAAATATCTGCAATACTTCATTACCTACCTTTCAAATACAACCTGTATCTACATCTCTCATCTGTAAGCTACTTCAAAAATTGAAACCTTGCACCCCTTCTGCTGACCAACTCCCATCTGAATACCTACAAATAGCCGCAAAAGCCATAGACTATCCCATTTCTATCCTTATTAACAGAACTATCTCTGAGGGCAAAATCCCTGCTCTATGGAAAATATCACATATCATCCCTCTACATAAAGGAGGACCATCTACAGAGCTTTCTAACTTTCGCCCTATTGCTCTACTCTCCCCATTAGCTAAGATAATGGAAAAATGTATTCACAAACAACTACTTAACCACTTACTACAAAATAACCTACTGACAAACTGCCAACATGGCTTTAGGCCATTCCATAGCACATCTACTGCCCTTTTATCCTTTACCGACTCTATATATAAAAACCGCAACAATAACTCATTTTCCTCTGCACTATTTATTGACCTGTCAAAAGCCTTTGACATGGTTAACCATAACCTACTGCTAGACAAACTAAAGGCTCACTCTCTTGATCCTCAAGCCATACAATGGTTTAGATCTTATCTGGAAAATAGACAGCAAGCAGTACTTTGGCATAACAATCTGTCTTCACTACTTCCAGTAAATATTGGAGTACCCCAGGGCTCTATCCTAGGTCCCCTACTTTTTTCCTTATTTATTAACAACTTACACATGAACATACCTCGAGCCACCTGCATTCAATACGAGGACGACTCCACCTTAATATGTACAGCCAAGGATATATCCTCTCTCCACTCCCTCACCCAAACTGTTTTTCAGAATGTTGAAAACTGGTTTATGCAACACTGCCTCCTCCTAAATCCCAAAAAAACAAAACTACTGCTTTTTACTCCTACTCATAAATCACCCATTCCTTTCTTCTCTATAACCTCTAACAATGGTACCAACATTAACCTAGAGACTACAACCTGCCTACTAGGTGTAACTATTGATAATCATCTCAACTATGATGAACACATAAACTCCACTATAAAGTCTGTTAACAGAAAACTTGGCACCCTCTATAGAATAAAACCCTTCCTCACCCCTTCTGCAAGGAAAACAATTGCTCAGACCCACCTCATTTCCACCCTTTTCTATGCCTCTGTTATATATACCAACCTATCCAAAAACAACCTTTCTAAACTCTCCACCTGTTATAATAGCATAGCTAGATTCATCACAAGTTCCCCCTTTAAAACTCACAACTGCCTTAACCTCAAACAACTTGGATGGCTAGAACTGCAAAACCATATACTCTTTCAACAATTACTTATTACGCAAAAGATCCTATACCACCCTAACAACACCCCTATCCTGACTAATCTAATTACTTCATATACTAATCTAGCTACACTACGCTCTGCTAACAAGCTTCTAGTTTTATCAAATAAAGCTAACAACAAAGCCGGGGATTCACTTTTCTCAAACACTGCAGGAAAATTCTGGAATCAGCTTCCTGCTGAATTATCTACCATCGCTTCTACTTCTCTTTTTAAAAAAAACATCTTGCAGAACATCTGAAAACTCACTGGCTTTGTCCATGTACTAACCCAGACTGACATCTTTTTTCACTTTCTATTCTTAACCCTGTCCCTACTCCTGTAATCTTTGCCTCCAAATCTACTTACAACTCCTACTCTGTAATATGAGAATAACATATATATTATTTCCCTTATCTAAGACTTGCTCATACATTCTAGTGTGATTTGCAGAATTGTTTAGTTTAATTTTTGTAGAATTGTTTAGTTTAATTTTTACTAAAATTATTTAATATACAAATTTATTATTACAACTGTTCACAAGACCAATACTACCTCTATATTGTGATTCTTACTGGTTCTATACAGTGTTAACTTTGTCATTATTTGTGTTTGGAGCTTTTCACCCCGGGCCTCTACTGAAAATGGACATATATCCAGCTAGACTAGCCCAGTCACCAAATGTAAAATAAAATAAATAAATAAATAAATAAAATAATAAATTTATTTATGCCACAAGTGCCTGGCTGCCTTTATTTGGGGTTGTGTGTATGTATATTTATTTTCCCTTCTTTAACTTTTCCTTTTGACACAGTACTTTGTGGCATGCCTTTCAACTTCTTAACTGAAGAGTTCTGGACAAAGCAAAAACTATTTGGAGAACAAATTCCCCACATCAGGGAAAGATTTTAAATAGTTCTCTTATAAACTCAGAAAGTTGTTAGAGTAACAAATTTTACATTAACATGCATCTTCTGAATGGTACAATGACTTGTGAGAAAACCTCAACATTTATAAAAATCATGCCAAAATATGAATTAAAAATCTGGACATTCAATAAAAGTCTGGACAGTTGAGAGGTATGCTTTGTGGGGACCTTGGCTTTTCCTAGTCAAAATCAGTATATTTATGTTTTTAATCAGATAAAACTCATGAGGTCTAAATACCTTCTCTGTGGCTAGTCTAGGTGAGTTGGCTTCTTCCTTGTTCAGCATTGCCTAATAAACAGGAAAAGGATCCAAAAATTTAAATATAACTTCGGGTTGTAATTCATTAACTGTTTGGAACCCTGACCACCAGTCCTTTACTGCAGTTTCCTTCAGAAGTGCCTTCAGTGTGACTTGCATTGTGCCTGAAAAACATAATTTGTGAACCACATATCATTCTCCTTACCAAATGAAGCTTCTCTTCCTGCTTGCCAAATGAACAAACAAGCCCCAAGCATGCCATTTTTTGATAGATTATATATATATGTTGATCTAACCTTGACTTTTACACCCTTGTAAAATCCAGCAACTTGCATATTCTCCATGGTACCAGTATATGGAGAAGGACAATAACGTTGCAATCAAATCTTCCAAAAGATAAGTATGTTTGAGTAATGAAACATGGGAGTAGGAGCTGGCAATTCAAAGGCTGCATTTTTGGCACCCAGTATGGTAACCCATTTAGAAGGAAACAATATTGAGGCAAACAGTGGCAAAGTCAGTAATGTACACCCATTGGGTTGTGTTCCAGTTAATATCTAGTAAAAAAAAGAAAAGAAAAAGAACATGGGCAGATTTTGTACACTGCAGGTTTAGCTCTGCTTCATAATGCTACCAATCCCTGTAACAATGTCAATTAACTTCAAAATAATGACGGCTGTCCATTGAAAGGCCTACTTGACTTCAGAACAGTGTCACCTTACCAATAATAACTAGTCTTTTATAAGGCCACATCACAGAGACCCAGCAGGTGCTCCTGATAGTCACTGTGCAGCAGATACTAAAGTGTCTTACTCTTCTGACGACATCAGGTAAGAAACCTGCTGGTCCTAGTATGCATAGAGACTACTTTCACAGGTTATAGACATCAAGTTATTCTAATCATTGGGTAGCAATATAACTAGCACAGGGTGGTTGTGCAATGGATTTCACGGTTTCACGGTGTCCATACACAAACATATGTGTAGATGCCCTCCTAACCTAGGAGCAGTCAGGCATGAACATGGTAGTGCTGTTACACTGTGACAATGCAACATGGTTACAGAAGTTGTTCAGAGATGATCATGCTAAATAACCTTATTATTATAATCACTGTGCTACAAGGCCATTGTAGCCTGATAAAGCATATGGTCAACATATTGCAGGAGACAGCACTAAGATGAGCAAGTCAAGAGTAAAAATTCAGTAGGGAAGAGGTAATACTGCAGTACAGACACCATGAAAGAAGACAAGACACGTAGTAGTACACCTCAGCACTGCAATAACTGTGCATAGTGTATTGCAGTAACAGGGAGACATACAAAGCAATAATTTGGATGTGGTAACATAGCACAAGTGGTGTGACAGGTTCAAATGGAGAGGCCTCACCATGACAGTACCTATAGCATAGGGCCATGTTAAGCTAATGCCCACCTTTGGAGCTCACCCTGACAGTGAACATAGTACAAAGGCATGATGGGTTAGTGCCCTTTTGGGGAGAGGGTGCTAACCATAGCATCTGTCAGTTGCAGTGCCTTCATTGTGTGCTCACGTTCCCATGGAGGAAAGACAAACTCTTAGTGCAAGAAATCTGAACAAAGCCCAACAAAATGGAGGGACAAAGGCCCAAAAATAGAGGCAGATTTTAAATATTGCTCTTATAAACTTAGAAAGTTGCTAGAGTAACAGGGTTTGTTTTAACAAACATTTTCTGAAATATCTGAAGTCTGAAACTCAAATGTATGTCATTATACATTTTTTGAAAGATCTGAAGTCTGAAATTCAAATGTATGTCATTATTTAGTGACTTCAATCCTCAGATCAACCAAGTGATTTGTCAGAAAAAACAAATTTTATGAGGAACATACCAAAAATATGAGCCAATAATCTGGACATTCTGCGAAAGCCTGGACAGTTGAGAAGTATGCATGCAGATATCCATCACTGGCATGACTCCACATCTTTCCTTTACCCGGGTACTACATTTAGCCTGAATCTGTGAATGTGCAAGTCAGTGATCAAGGCAGACACAGCCACCACATGAACACAATGGCAGAGACAGTGAGCCACTACTGGAGCTATGGATGACATGTGTCACATGCAGAGTGACATAGCATATAGGGATCTGGAGCAAATGGCTCTGCCTTTCTTGACTAAGAATATATTTTATAGCAACATATCTACATATATGGAAAATTGATTGAATGCACTTGTTATCGAGTGCACTTCTCACTGTATGTTCCAGTTATTGAATGGAGGAAGATGAATTGTGTAAAGTAAGTTTGAGTTCATGAAGTTTATAATGAAACTTTGGGATATACTGAAAGTTTTGGCATTGGGGTTAGGAATGTATGCGACTGTTTGCTGGTTAGAGTAAGAGCTAGGTAAAGGGATAGATTTAATGTTGTGCATGTGTACTGACTTATGTGGTGTGTGTCTGAGTGTCTTGTGCAGTAGTAATGCTATGGAAAAAGCTTTTCTAAAATAAGTTGTAGGGCTAAAGTTAGGGGTAGGGTTAGCATGCATTCCTAAGGTATACAAGAGCTCATGATGGAAATGTTGGTAAAATGTCTTTGGGGGGGGGGGGGAGATTTCCCCAAAGGTACTATGATGTGTACACTTCTTTGTACACTTCACAGTACTCATTTGCTATTCAGCAACCACCCTAGCACATTGGCGTATGGTACACTAGCATGAAGATGTGCAACACTGCTTTGGCTTGGCACAGCATCAGTGATGAATACTAATTTACTAATGAGGCAGTCTGGGAGTTAGCCATATGCAAGTTAACCATATGCTGTCTCCCCAAGAGCCACCTCCATGGAAGCATCTATGCATTGAGAACTTTAGGAAAATCTTTGGCTGTGTAGATCAGTACAATGTACCCCACCACACTGCGGTACAGATCATGGCCAAAGGCCATGTTCAAGTACTTACTGTAGAACAGAGTGTGTGTGCTGTGTCTTTAAGAAGCATATCAAGGACTGAATGTGCATATATAGGGGCACAATGACCTCACTCGATCTAGATGTGAGACCATATGGGATAAGGTGGCACACATAGAAGGTGTGTCCAACCACCTTGGCAATGTGAATGTTAAAGGTGACAGTATGAACAAGTGATGTCCCCAAACCCCTAACAACTCCTACCGTATGTAATGGAGTACTACCTATGTGGTAATGTGTGGGCATGTTGTTACTCCCAAAGGGGATGACTATGCAACTAATGGCATTTAGCTGTAGGCCATGGCTCAGGCACCAGTCATCCATCTCTGTGAGACCCTGATTGAGTATGCATGTGGCAGCTGGAGAGTTGATCATGGCACCTAGTTTGCAGTCAAGTGCAAACATGTTCAGCCATATTCCCCCTGTGATAGCCTGCACGTAAGACAAATATATAATGAACGAGAGAGATCCCAGGACCAAGCTGTATGGGATGCCATGTGTAACTGGTGTATAGTCAGACATGACACCTGCAATCCTGACCATGTGGGTGCTATCCCTGATCTAGGTATCAATCCATTGTGTGAGATATGTGTCCAAATTGACGCTGGTGAGCCTATGCATAATGGCCCAGTGGGTTATTGTGTTGAATGGTTTTGCAAGGTTCAGGTAGGCTGTGTGGATAGCCGTCCCTATGTCAATGGACCTGTTAGCCATTTAAAGAATACCTACAGGTTCAAGAGGCAAGATCTGCCCACAACAATGCTGAAATGAGTAGGACATAGTGTCTGTAGGTTCCCGATGTCTATGTGTAGGAGTCCTATGACAATATGCTCCATAGCTTTGCAGAACAGGCTACATAGGCTTATAGGGCAATATTGTCTGTGGTCCGTTGTGGCACCAACTCTGTGGAGCGGGACCACTGTCCTAGTATGCCATTCCTTGGATACATATCCTGTGGTAACTCTGATATTGAACAGTGATGTAATGTGAGGGTTGCGTTTGTCATGATGCTCATGTATGATGCAGGCTGGGACACCATCTTGTCACATTGATACTGTGATGTACGCTGTGGGGAGGGCAGCACTCATCTGTTACTGTGTGATGTCAGGGAGGTTATACTCTGTTGGGATGGATAGTTGCTCCTTAGGGGGGATGGGTGGGAGACATCTGCACTGACCCTGTTTGCCAGGATGTAGGCAATGCCAGTGGGTTCAGGGTAGGTTTAGTCAGTATGCAGTAACTTACAGCATATCAGTGAGTGTCCATCCAGGTTCCTGACATAACTGAAGAAGGTCGTGTGATAGTTCTACGTGTCAGGTGCAATTGTCTGGTAGACGCGGCCCTTAGAAAAGTCCATGAGTGATTGTAGCTGTCTGCTAGTACAGATCACAGATACCTTCCCAGTCTGGGATTGTGCTCTATCATGTTGTAGTGTCCTCCTGACGTTGTACATCTTATTAATGGCTGGGGTCTACCAGACAAGTCCCCTGCCATTGTAGTAGTGGGTCTTGTTGTTATTTGGGATAGCACAATCCATGTAGTCCACTAGGTGTCCATAGAATGTGTATGTAAAGGATGCAGCAGTGTGAGCCGTATATGCCACTGTCTCAGGATCTCTGAAGCATACCACCTTGCTTCGGTGAAGTGAGATGTTGGCTCATGAGAAGTTCACCAAGATTACCCAGGATGGGTGTGTGGAGAGTATATGTATGTCCTGTGAGATACATGTATGTTCTGACCTTACCATTGAGGGGTATATCGCTGGTGTGGAACATAGAGTCCCCATGTTGGGGATGAGCAGGTCCAATATGTATTCCCCCTTGTGGCTGTGCTGACTGGTTGTGCCAAAGCATATGAGTCCACAAATTGTAGTGACTGTTGGGTGAAGTTGTCGGGGCTTGAGTAGTATCCCCAGTCAATATGTGTGTATATGAAGTCACACAATATAATGGTGTCTGTGGAGACCTTCATATTCTCCATAGTTCCCACAAAAGCCGAGTGTGTTTTCTGAGTTTGGGAGTGTGTTCTGCAGCAGGCAACAAACTGAAAGGCAGTATTGCACAATGGTAGTTGTATATGTATGGTCTGTGATGCTTTGTGCAGTGCTACTAACCTGGAGGTGTGTATATCTGTGATGTATACGGATACTCCCCTTAGTTGTGTTGTCTGTTCCAAGTCTTGTTGTCAGACAGCATGGTATGAAACATAACCTGGTAGTGCTGGTGTGCATAAGCGAGCCTGAACCAGGTGTCTGTCAGTGCACAGATACTGCTCTCCTCCATACTGAGGAGAGTCCTGAGTGGCCACAATATGAGGTTAACACAACTGTTGTTGAGCAGCATTACCCTTAGTTTCATTTAACCAGTAATGTCTATGGAGGTGGGTTTGACTTCTGAGCCCTGCTTAAAAAAGGCACTCTGGTGGTAGCAAGAGCCTTAGCCAGCATACCAAAGTCCAAGGGTGACAGGTGCAAGCTGTCCATAGTGAAGCTACGTGGCATGTTGAACATGTCACCATACGCTGACAGACACTGTATCCCCTATGAATGAAACAAATTTGTTAGCCAACTGTTAAATGTGATATGTGTGTCCGTTTACTGTGACATCATAATTGGTGGGTGTAAGATGCTAGACAAGGTCAGGGTCATACTGGCCTGGGCTACATGATCAGAGTGTACCTCCATGTATCATGTCATGTGGTCCAGGGAGTAACATCTGAGGTTACACACACCAACATGGACAATGATGGTGCCAGTCCTGTACTTGCTTTGGAGTGACCTGACTGCCTGTGTTATGTGGCAGATCCGGGCACCCAACAGACAGCCCAAAGTGACTATTCCCTTGTCAGGGCTGGTGAGTGGTACATCAGTGTGTCTGAACATAAGTGTTGCCTATTACAAGTGTATTAGGTGTGTTGTTTACCCCAAGGGCAGTGACTATGTGGCACACTGACATTGTGAACTTTGTGATATGTGGGTATTGTAGTGGGGCAGCAGGTGTGTGTGTCTGCTTTGGAGGTCTCTGCTGCTTAGGTAGAGTACATTTATAGCATCCGAGTATGTCAATGTGTGCTAATGTGGTTTGACTGCTGTTGCTAGAGGATATGTGAGACTGATATGTGGTGTGTGTGGTTACCTTCACCACCTGACAGACTGTGCCAGTCATGGGTTGAGAGAGTTCAGCTCCCTGTATGTCTATATAGGTGCATCTCACACATATATCTGAGTTTGTCGGGATGAGGAGAGGGTTGTCTGTGTACATGAGGCAGATGTGACATTGTGTCGATATCACAATATCCACCAGCTGGACTGAAGAGTACACACAAAACTGACCACTGGATATGCCAGGATATTATCATGACATACTCTGTAGCCTGATCACAAAGGATCAGTAGGGTGCTAAGCGTGTAAAAGGGTATAACAGGGATTAGTGCTCATGTTCGTTAGTGTTTTGTAAAGAGGAGCTGAGAAGGAGTCCAGACTGAATCATGACACCTCCTTCAGCTATGTCATAAATATCAATGTACACACATATATGTCCTGAGTCAGGGCCAACTGTACCTGAGTGTCAATGCCGACATCATGACAGACAGGCCCATATGTACATACCCATCCCCCACTGACAATAGTCCACATCACCATACCAGGAGATATCACATGTAAAATGGATGAGCAGCTACCCCCACTGCCAAAAGCATGGCAGCAGGTGGAATACATTGATTCCCAATATGTGTCATGCAAAAACTACAGAACAAACAGATCATGCATCTGAACAGTCAGTGGAGCTGCACCCCCTACACAGGATGTGGAACCGTTAAATGTGTCACAGCTACATATGGCACTCCCCACAAGTGTTGGTGCACAACACACCATGGGAAGTCAAGTCCAGTACACCTATGTGGTCTGATCTGCAAGGTCATGGAGTCCATCATGGTTGCAGTCATAAACAGAGCTACTGGAAGCTGACACACACACAACCCTACCAACTGTGGTATGTTCATGTGCAGATCATGGTTCCCAAACATGCTAGACTGTTTGCAAGGCAGCCACCCAGGACATACATCAATGAATACATCTACACATGTGTCACATAGACTTTGAATAGCCCTTTATCAACATCCCTGACACCTGTAGTATCCACAAAACCAAGAAGCTGTGCATAAATATGTGTTGACATATGACGGAATGTCAATGTGTCCACAGATAGATCACACAAGGTAAGGATACTGAGGTCATGTTCAAGCTGTTGATACCTGCTGACCCACATGGACCATTCCTGGAATGGCATAAAACAAAGTGTACACACATCACCATGTCCAGTCTGATGATGTCACCATCCTATAAATACAGCAGGAGAAGGGAAACCAGCCAGTAAAGCAAATAGCGCGCCTTGTTAATGCGTCTCTTTCCAGTATCATACCATAGTTAGGTAGGGGTTTGAATCCTGCAGAGTGTGTGTGTGTGTGTGTGTGTGTGTGTGGGGGGGGGGTGTATGTGTGCAGTTTCCTTTGAGGGGTGTTCCCTTTTTGGGGACTGGGAAAACTCAGTAAAGGAGGTACATTACTCATTGGAATGTCTGATGATGTCACCATCCTACAAATACTGCAGGAGAAGGGAAATCAGCCAGTAAAGCAAATAGCGCGCCGTGTTAGTGTGTCTTTTTCTAGTATCATAACATAGTTAGGTAGGGGTTTGAATCCTGCAAACAGTGAGTGTGTGTGTGTGTGCAATTGTCTTTGAAAGGAGTGCCCTTTTTGGAGACTGTGAAAACACACTAAAAGAGGTACATTCCTCTTTGGAAAGTCTGATGATGTCACCATCCTACAAATACTGCAGGAGAAGGGAAACCAGCCAGTAAAGCAAATAGTGCGCCATGTTAGTGCATCTCTCTCTAGTATCATAACATAGTTAGGTAGGGGTTTGAATCCTACAAACAGTGAGTGTGTGTGTATGTGTGCAATTGTCTTTGAAAGGAGTGCCCTTTTTGGAGACTGTGAAAACACACTAAAAGAGGTACATTCCTCTTTGGAAAGTCTGATGATGTCACCATCCTACAAATACTGCAGGAGAAGGGAAACCAACCAGTAAAGCAAATAGCACGCCATGTTAGTGCGTCTCTCTCTAATATCATAACATAGTTAGGTAGGGATTTGAATCCTGCAAATGCTGACTGTGTGTGTGTCACTGTTGGTCAAATTGCTTTTCCTATGGTATGACATAGTATGATGACAACAGTAAGTGCATTGCAGACATCAGGTATCTGCGTGGCAAATATATATGTGTACATGCCCCCTCAATCACTACATAGGTGTGAAGCCTGCATACTACATGAATACATTTGTTTCCATTGACAGGTTGTGCCGCTGCTACTCAGATCGTAGGTGACATATGTATGTATGTATGTATGTAACATGGCCGTCCTCTGTCGTGTTCTGTGGCCATGGTCATCTGTGGCACACACACCCATGACAGTTACTTAAGAGTAGTGTGAGTGAGGGTATATGCCTGGGGTATATGTCAGACATGGGCATACACAACAAAGTCTGCCAAGAATGGACAGTCTTTATAGGTGTACGACTGCCTTGTGGACATGCACTCAGGCCTCTAATGTCTGTGATACACCTTCGGACTCCACAATACTTATGGATATGTGGATACCAAGGGACACATGACATAATATGGGTCTGTATGTACACAATGGTACCCGACATACATGTTGAGGGCTACCACCGGTGTGGTACTGACGGGATAGTATGTATAGTACATGAGGATGACTATGCCATCGTCGGCTTACTGCTATACAGCATGTATCACACAACAGGTATCTGTCTGTATTATACCCTTGTGTAGGATATGCGTCCCATCCAGGGAATGCATTGTAGGCCATTCCATGCATTCCCAGATTTGGATGGACACATCCCTAGTGTGTCTGCATGTACCTAAGGGGGCTATATGACACACAGGTGTGGTCACAGTAATGGGTGGCGGTCATCACCAGTGGTTAGTGTTATAGTGTAGCACCGGAAGGATCCAATTGATACTGGGTTCCCTACTACTGGGTGTCATTTGTCAGGACATCATCCAATGATTGCTTATAGTCATGCTGTTGAGGTTGTGTATACTACCAGACTGCAAATCATTGACTGATATTATCGGTATCACCCGCAGCATAGTGTCAACCCATGTCATACACACGTCTACCCATGTTAGTACATAACTGTAGTAGAATGCATACTGGCCATTGAAAGATGCAATGGGATGTTAATAATATGTACACACATCCCATGTGTCCACTATGGACGTACATCCAGACACTGCGCACCCACCATGTTCACAGATGTACACTTGCTAATCTGTACTGCACACATCACACACATACTGTCCACTCGCTAACACATGCTGGCAACACATCACACATCAGCCAAGTGGCACATGGGTGGATAATACATACTCAGACCTAACAGTGGTGTAAACAATGCTACAATGAGAATCAGAGCTTTGATGCATAATGTCTGCTCAGATATACCTACAAGAATGTAGTTAGACTTCCTTGTTGACAACTCGCTATTATTGCTACACTGCCATAGTGTCACCCTGTGCATCATCACCATGTTAGCCTGTCCCTCCATTGATAATGCAGATGACAGGAGGCGGCACAGGCATCATCATATGCACAGGGCATTTTGTTGTTTGCCAGAGCCTGACATTGACCCATCCAATCGACATGTCAGTGTGTGTGTGTGTGTGTGTGTGTGTGTGTGTGTGTGTGTGTGTGTGTATGTGTGTGTGTGGGACAACAGAACAGCATGGGCCAATGTTGATGTAATGTGTGTGTGTATGTGTGAGCCCCAGTTGTTTGCTTAATGTGTGTGTGTGTCTGCATGCACACAGCTCCATCATGTGGCTGCCATATACGGTGGTTTGTGGGGCAGCCACAGACTGTATCTGCTTGGCTGTACAGATCACTGTCTCTGGCCACGGACACAGTACCTGTGCCTGGCAGGGGTGCTACGGATGGTATTGGGTACCAACCCTGACTGAGTACTGTCATCAGAGGCAGAGGTATGACGACTGGACCCATGTCCCTGCTGGGACTGGCCAGAGCCACGTGCATGTGGTCTACTGGGACGGACAATGGACAGGCCAGCCCCAGCATTGCTGTGGCTGGTGCTGCCACTATGGGAGCGGCTGTGAGCTGTGGGCCATCTGCGACCACTGCCAGCTGTTGCTGGCATGCGTCCGCGTCGATGTCGCAACTGTCCCGCATGGTCCTGGCTTGAGGAAGACATGTTGTGGAGGGCATCTATTGTCACCCCCCAACGTCTATCAATGACCTCAGTGTATGTCCAGATGGCACTGGCAAGGTCACGGATGCTGTCATTGATAGTGGTGTTATGTGCCCTCTGCACCCTAAGTCCCTGCCTGGTGTACCGTTCCATACGTACCTGAGCCTGCATTACAGCCTGGAACATAGTGGTCATTGTAAGACCTGTGAGGGCACGCCTGCCAGGGGCAATACGTCCAGTGGTGCTCCCCCGAGAACCCCTGGACCTCCGCCTATGTGGTACCGTTCCAGGTATATGGCTATGGCTGCTGTGAGGGGATGAATGTGCCATGGGCACCACACTACCCTGGTCAATGCCAACTGTATGCTGTCCCTCCCATATGGCCATTGGTGGTGAGGGATGTAATGGCAGTATGAGTGTGCGCATAGATGGGGTTGAACGCTGTGTACTGTTGATTGGTGGACCAATGACAGACCCTGTCAAATCTCCCTGTGCCAAAATACATGTGTCATCATCACCACTATTCGTGGCAGTGGCTTCAGGTCGCCTGCTGCTTTTGCCAAGCCTTACCTCAGGACCTATGAGAGGAAGACAGGAAACACACGTTACGGTCTGCACATGCACACATGAACACATGCACACATGAACACATGCACACATGCACACAGGAACACATGCACACAGGAACACATGCACACTCCTCACTACAGCAGACACACACACACACACACACACACACAACAGAAATCCAAATCATACTCAATACTGGTTGAAGGTGGGTGACAGTATCACAAGGCAAACTGTCACGCACACATGTCAGCATGCAGAATAAGTGTTGATCAAGTCCATGCAGTGTGAGTGTAGACAGCCATAGTTAATGACAGTGTACATGGCTGTGGTGCATGTGTGTACATGTTCAGTTATTGCCTACACCCTGGAACACATTGTGTACAAGGACACAACATTTCTGTGCAAGTATTATAAGCTCTGCAATGTCCTGTGCACCATCACACACATGTATACATACCATGGCTGCATGTGTTATCTGTGTGTCACATGGATTTCCATGTCTGATTGCAGTGTCTGTGTCTGTAGCAGATAATTGTGGACACAGGTGTAGCACATGCATGCTATGTACACACACGGGATGAGTGGTGCATGTATACGTGATGGGATACCAATCCTGGACATGGCCATTGTAACAGTATGGGGTGTAGTACCATTAGCCATCATCATCATGCATCATGTGGTCACTAAAGTGTGCTAGACCACCGCCTAGCATGCTGTACCTGAACCGCAGTGCCGTGGCTAAGTTCACAATTACACAGCCACGTTGCACAAGGGTGTGTGAGGTGTCCAATAGGGAGCATTGCCTAACATGACTATGTTATGTGTTGAGGAGTGTTGCACAGCCCCATGCTAGGCCCCTACCCCTCAGGTATACTATGTGTGGTGTGTGGATGACATGTGGGATATTGAAGTGTGACCTGGCAGTGGGTGTCCGGTTACACTATGTGTAGCATGTTGAGGTGTACTGCATATGACAAACGTGTTATGTTGTGTACATGTGTGTCAACTATGCCTATCCAATGTGCAGTACATTGTTGCCACATTTGTGTCTGATGCTCTGTGCATTACATGTGATTGAGGCAGCTACTGACATTACTGAGATGTTTCATGTCTCACAGCAAACATGCACAGCATGCATTATGCGTGGGGGTGTTATGTGTACATGGCCTACACCTCACCTATGACATGCACAGTTCAATACCAAGTTTAAAATGTTAACACACTCACCAGCATGTAACATCTGCCCTGCTGTAACACCAGAGGGACCTGCAAGAATATGACAGAGTTTGTCAGTGGCCACAACTGTGGCATTGCTACTGTGAGTGTGCTAAACTACTGTAGAACAACAGGTATAGGTGTACAGATACTATTCAAATTATCAGTATTGCACACAATAGGCAGCACAACTGCTAAACACAGTACACATCTCACATATGCATAATCTAACAATACAGCTAACAGTAGTCTACAGCTAGGGCATGTTACCTGCATGCTCCATGTCACCATGCTGGGTGGCTCCAGTCTCCATGATGACACATGTGTTATGTTGTTGCTGTAGGCCAGGAGCCACCACACTTAGCAGCAGTTCCTCCATTCTGGTGAGGGGGGGATGTATGGCCACCCCACCACCTGTGGCAAGCTGTTGTCTGTGGATATCAGACGCACGCTGCCGGACATGTCTAATTAAATCACTGCAGTGATGGCGTACCTGCTCATATGTCTGGTTATGCATGCCTATGTCATTTACCCGATGAACAAGTTCTTGCCACAGTGCAGTACGCTCCTGCTGGTGCTGGCTGGCCCTTAAAAACAGCAGGGTATAGTGCTGAACCAGGCTGTGGTGGATTTCCTGTTCCTCTGCAGCTGTGTAGCAGGGGTTCCTGTGATGAGCCATAAGCCTGGAAGACAAGTAAACGATATGTGTGAGCAAAGTCATGTGGCACACTTAACATTATACAGTACAGATATCAGTTAACTGCCATATATAGCATCTGTTCGTCTGTCAGCGGATACACACATTCAATACCACATATCAGTACTCAGCCCACAACTGGCTGACAGTGCCTGCCACACTCCATATGACACACCAGTATACACCAGTACTCGGCTCACTGTTTGGGATCCAATGCACAGCCTTGCCAGGGGATACATATCAAGCTAATGCATGCAGAAATATGTCATCCATTGCAATGAATGTGAAGTACAGTTACAGTATAACCAGCAACCCACCCTAGTCGTTGATGCCATACCCCTACCTAACATATGTGCACAGTTGTTAATATAGCTGGCATACTGCTGTAACAGAGTATACATGTTGCTAGGTACACACGCAAACCCTGCATCACACATGTGATTGCGGACATGGTACAGACATCATTACACACACATCAGACATTCATACAACACACAAATGTATGCTAACACAGATGAGCATTTGCTATGTACCTTACAGTACTGTGTGCCCCTACTTACAGATACCTGTGCCTGAGGAATGTAATCTGTGCAGACTACAGGAAGCACACAAGACAGTGTTTCCAGGGAATGTGAACATACACCATACTGTGCTGTTTAGGCCTACAGCTTCAGGTGGTACAACAGTTCAAATGTTGGCTGGATTCACCAGCAGTACCACTTACTGAGCATACATGTATTGCTTCAGCCTATGATGGGACACCACAGTCGTACACAAGGAACTACGTCACAACATATACCATCCTACTATGTCTGCATCCCAATAACTGACACATCTTTCTCTGGCCACACACTTAGGACACAAACGACCATGACAGAAACAACCTCACACTTAGCTATCACACTGTCACAGACCTTGCACACGTTCACTGTCACACTCATTCCACCTCACATAGCAGGTATTGCACTGTGTACATGTCTGTGTGCATTGTGTCATACGTAGGTAATACACTATTGTCCCTGGGGCCTACAGCAGCCTAGCCATATGCTACCCTGGCCTGTGACACACATGTAATTAGATTTCACTTCCTCCTGTCAACCGGATACACAGAGGTGATTCCCAGGGCGTGTTACCTATCCCCCAGACAATCATCAGGGGTATGTCTGACATCTGCTACTGAGGAGCCTTGTTTGTTCATGCTGGGTGGTTTACTCCAGAGTATGGCATATTTGCCAATAGGAGCCTATCCCTCCAGCATGTGCTGTTTAGTGAGATTGCGGGGACTAGGGACCTAGGCCGTGTAGCCCGGTGGGATTGTGAGGTGCTGACATGATGGTTGTCTGACTGCTATGGGTGTGGCATACCTCTGTATGTTTGGCAGAGGTAACCTCTGGGTGGCCGGTATACAACGCACTGTAGCTGTGGTTATGCGAGTCAGTCTGTATAGGGTATGTGTTTCAGGGAAGTATTACCCTTTGTGAGGTATGTCTGTGGCCTTTCCACTTGCTGTAGTTGTCATGTGAGGTACATACCACATGGGGCATTGTGATGAGTACAGGGGAACACTGACCTATATTTCCGTAAATGACACATCGTGTGTGATTACACGTACCACGTAGACAGATTACAAGACTAGTGTGGCACTGTGAATATCAAAGGGGAGGCTACTGTCCACTGTGTCCCATGTTCCTTTCTGACACCTTCAGTGTTAGTCAGGCAACCACCTATCTGGTAGTTAGTGGGTAAAATGTTTTGGAATGGGGTATGGCACTGCAGTATCAACACTGGTGTTCAGTCCATGCCTTGGTCACCAGGCACCTGTTGCAATACGTCTGACCCTGTGTCTCTCTCTCTCACTCTCTCTCTCTCTCTATATATATATATATATATATATATATAAGTATTTATATACATATATATTTATATATCACTCTATATATACATATCTATATATATCAATATGCATATATGTATGTATATATATAGATATATATATATATATATATATATATATATATATATATATATACACACATATCTATATATATATCCATAGATATCCATATATATCTGTATATATGTATATATATCTATATATATGTATATATCTATATATATGTATATATCTATATATGTATATATGTATATATCTACATATCTATATATCTATATATATATGTATATATGTATATATATATTTATATATATAATGTATATATATATATATATATATATATATATATATATATATATATATATATATATATATATATATACACACATACTTGTAAACAGCCACTGCTGTACATATACATGCACATATATGCACATATACTGCCCGCCTTTCATGGTGGGAATATCAATTATGGAACAGTTGTGAGACATACAATTATGTAATAATATTGCACAGCGTTGTGCAGAATGCATTTCACTGTCTTCAGGCCGTATAGCCGTAGCAGAGCTCACTGGCTGTAACTCAGTCCCACAGCATTTAACCACCACATGACATATACCTGCACTGCTTGCTGTTTTCAATGCCACACACTACAACCTACATAGATATGTGCACATAGCAACCTTCAAATACATATATATGTCCAGCCTTCACTAACAGTTGCAAAGAGCTGGTTTGGCATAGGGTTGTATTGCTTTGATTCTAGTGCATGGGGTCCTGGGATCAATACTTGGCTGTGGTGTCTTTATGAGAGTCGTGGCTTAGTGGTAGGTCATACAGACTAGTGTTACCAAGGTCCTGGGTTTGAGACTGACTATGGGAATTTATTTACATTTGGGAGGGTGGCCTAATGGTTATGGTGTTTGCCTTATAAACACAAGGTGCAGGGTTTGAGTCTCCCAAGGGATAATTGGCTAGGCTTAAAATGGCTTGCAAGAGCAGTTAGCCTAGTACTAATCTATGAACATCTATGAACAAGTATGTCCCTTGCTCTATGCACATCTGCATATAAATATACATATAGATATGGACTGCTACCACATAAGGAGTGTTCACAGAATGTAGAGTACCCTTCAGACACATCATTTGGATGCCAGCAAATACATCTGTGTTACATACCTTACCTTTGTATTTCTCACCACAGTCTGTTGTACCTGTTGATGTTTTTTTTTTTATTTGTTTAGGTTGGTGTCTTCCACTGCCTGTGTTTTTTTTTTTTTGGTTGGTTGGTGTCTCCAACTGCCTCTGTTTGTTGTTTTTCTTTTGTTTTGGTTGGTGTCTTCAACCGCCTCTGTTTTTTTTTTTTTGGGTTGGTGTCTCCAACTGCCTCTGTTTGTTATTTATTGGGTTGGTCTCCAACTGCCTCTGTTTGTTTGTTTGTCTGTCTCTCTCACTCGCTCTCTCTCTCCAGTTGCTGCAATTATATTATTGCATGTGTGGACAGCAAGTACAGGCTGCTTTTGTAGGTATCTGCACATGTGCATGTGATGGCCTCTGCACCAATTGGTGCCCACCATTTAGTAATTGCATGCAGCATGCTGTGTGGTAATTGCAGTTCTCACTGTGATTTCAGGACACTTCTATAAAATGATAGGTTAGGTAGGCTTAGGCCTTTCAGTTTTGCAAGGTGGGGACCATGCTTGCTTGCTGTGGAAACTGTTGTGTCAGTCAGAAGGTTGGTGTATGTCTCATATCTGAAGCTGGGTTGTAGCCAGTGAAATGCATGTTGTACTGAAACCTGACTGTTGCTTCTTCCAGTACACTCTTCTCAGTGTGTAAGTTTACTCACACCTCCTAATGCTAACACTGGATACATGGGAGTATGTACTTTCTTTTGGAATTAGGGAATTAACTGGCATACAACAGTAGTTATTGCAATGTATTCCTATGGCTTTCCTGTTTTCCCTTTACATTCACTCCTTGTAATGCATGTTATATTTCTTTATTGCAATGTATTCCTATGGCTTTCTTATTTTCCCTTTACATTCACTCCTTGTAATGTATGTTATATTTTTTTCAGCACCAAGTTATTGTATATCTGCTGTGGCTTAGTGGTACATCATGCAGACTGGTGAGTCCAAGGTGTGGGGTTTGAGACTGACAAGGGTATTTTATTTTGCTGCTGAGCAATACAAGGGCCTTGTCATACAGAGTGACAAAGGCACTTTTAAGCAGTTGTAAGCGAGTTGGCGTGGGTTTGCACGACGCTTAGCAATGCTAAGCACCGCTTAGCTTAGCTTAGTGTATTTTAGCAATACTAAGCTAAGCTTAGCTTAGCTTATTTTATGTTAGCAATAGTTAGCTAAGATTGGTGTAGCTTATCATATCATAGCCATGCTAAGCTAGGCGCACACTGGTGCAAACCTGCTTACTATTGTTTACAAGTGCTCACTCCCGCTAACCCCCGCGCTCATGTCTTTGACAGAAAAGTAAATCGGGAGATAGGAATATGGTGAAAAAGGGTGCACAAAGAGGGGAAGACAGTAGGGAAACTAGCTTGGGATATGCACAATGGGTGTGGAGAAGGTCCATAGCTGCCCATTTCTTTACCAGCAACAGCTGTGCATATGCAATACATCAGGTGGGATATTTGAAACCTTCCACCCCTGAGAGAGTGGTGAGGACATCTAAGTATGTTGTACTACCAATTATGAATATCAGGCACATGCACTGTTTGTGAACTACTATACTGTCATTAGTACGTTACTCACATTTGAACAGTTTGTGGTTTGTTTTGGCATTAGCACAGTCTGCGCAGGACGACTGGATATATTTCTGTACTGTGTATGCCTACCTACACCCTTGGTTGTGCCTGACTACACGGGTATATAGTACCTTTGGGTGGGGGTGCAGAACTGCAGTGTGCATTATTTATTATCGTGTGATGTTTATCTTACTGAACATGCAGAGTTGCTGTGTACCTGTAAGTCTATGAAGGCTTGTAGTCTGTCTGAGTAGCTCCCACCTGTGGACATATCCAGATGGTAGACAGAGGTCAGCCTAGTATTCTTTGACTGTGCACCACAGCAGTCTTTTCAGTACCTGAACAATGGTATTGTCACAGGTGGTTGCTAGCAGTACATGGCTACATCCTTTGCTATTTCTGTGTTGTACTTCTGCATAAGGGCATGCTTGTGGGATTCATTCTACAGCTATTTGCAGAGTGTGTAACAGCAGACAAGCTGATATGCCTGTGTGTTTCTGACTCTTCCAGGCCTCAGATACTCTCACGTATATGTTTGAACAGCCTCAGGGTAAGGTACATATAACTGGGATACACCTGTCATATAGTTCAGACATTTTGCAGTTCAGACTTTGGGTGATTCAGAGCATTTCTATTACTACACCTTTTCTGATGTGCAAGCGATGTCTACTCTCACTTATTGACATTTGTTATTAAGTGAGATTCAACACCTTTCTGCCTACTGTTAGTACATTTCACAGGGAGTCAGAGGGGCACAACTAACATTTGTTTACAAATCACGGTCATCACTGTAGAGCAGTCACTGTTGGGAGGTCTGGCCTGTGACCTATGCAAATATGCCAGTGTTTATCCTGCCCTGATACTGTGTGGGGTTTGTAAGCTGCTACTGTAACCTTATTCCCTACTAGCATGGCTGATTCTCTTTTCACAGTCATGTCATGCAATTCAACAACACCTGCTGGTTAAGGCCCACAGAACAAGATTTGTGTTATGCAATTGCTATTTTCCATTTACATTCACTCATGGTAATGCATGATAAATTGCTTTCAGCACTAAGTTATTGTATATCTGCTGTGGTGTAGTGATACTTCATGCAGACTGGCGAGTCCAAGGTCCCAGGTTTGAGACTGACAATGTTTTTTATTTTGCTGCTGAGCAGTACAAGGGCCTTGTCATACAGAGTGACTAAGGCACTTTTAAGCAGTTGTAAGCGGGTTTGTGCAACGCTTAGCTATGCTTAGCTAAGCACACACATGTGCACACTCGCTTAATCCCGCTTACTACTGCTTAAAAGTGCTTACTCCCGCTAACCCCCATGCTAATTTCTTTTAAAGAAAAAAAAATGGGGTGATAGGAAAGTGGTGAAAACGGGGGCACAAAGAGGGAAAGACAGTAGGGAAACCAGCTCGGGATGTGCAGGATAGGTGTAGGGAAGGTCCATAACTGCCCATTTCTTTACCAGAAACAGCTGTGCATATGTATGAAATTTGGTGTGAAGTTTGAAACCTTCCACCTCTGAGAGAGGGGTGAGGACAACAAAATATGTTATACTGCCAATTAGAATTATCAGTTTACATGTCCAGTGGACATGTGTGCAAATTGGGCAGCTATGTATGGAGCGTAATTTTTTGTGGGAACAGATTGCCCTTTTTTTCTTTTTTTTTTTCTTTTGAGAGTGGAATGTGAGGTAGAGGAAGTAGGTATATTTGGGGAGGTAGGTTGGGGAGCTAAACAGACAAGACAACCAAGACACATACAGGGGTGGAGTTTGACACATGGGGTGGGTGAACACAATTGACGGGGAAGGATGTTTGGAAATCACAAGCCCATGAGCCCACAGATGGTAACAGTGGAACTGAGATCCCCACCCATGGGCAGTCACCACTGCACCTTCACAGCCCCGAGGGTGGCTGTGCTGGGGGCTGAGTAGGATGGGCAGGCTCACCTGAGAGATGCACCATGCTCACCTCAAGCTGGCATAGGGGATCAGCGACTGAACGCTGGATCTCCCTACGCACCACAGCCTGGACCCTTCAAAGGGTGATGGGTGGCCCTTCTCTGCCCACGCTTGCATGGGGGGGACGAGCTCCATCCCCTGCAGCGCTTCTACCCGAAGGTGGCACAGGACCAACGGAGGAGGGGAGTCCGGGCTGGGCACCAGAGCCACTGGTGCCAGGTGCACTTGCCAACTGAGGAGGGACAGGTGGGTCCGCTGGGACCGGCCCTCCCATATGTTCTGTGATTAGGTGTGTTTCATTACAACATAAACAAGAGCATTCCAGATTAGTTGTAACAGCATGCAGTAATATTCCCATTAACCCAACACACCACAGTTCCAACAGTTGAACAGCAAACATAACACATGCATATACTGAACAACAGTGGTTATTCCAACCGCATGCAGGGATGATTGGTAGCAACAGGCCACCATGAACGTGGTGTTTGAACAGGGCACATGCATCAACATGAGTGCAAATATTTATAGAACAATTGGACATATATCCCAACAAATATTTAAGATTACACATACCCATTGAGGTGTGGAATTGCAGGGTTTATGCACAAACAGTAGGGTGTAGAAAAAACCTCCGTTAACATCTTATAAACACTTTTACTCTACACTACATTCCTAGTGACTGCAGGTGTATATTCCCTACATGTATTATTACACTTGCCATCATACATTAGGTTGTGTAGTGGGTTTGGCTAGTTCAATCTATACTTGACCTATATCTCACATACTAACTGTCCAGGATGCAGATGTTACTGCTACATATTTCATGGTTGAATTTATATTTCTTTATCTACATATCTGGATGTTTTCACATGACATTTTCACTTCAAATTGTACAGAACCCTGCATTTATTGAAGCACACTTACATTTCTGGGGAACATATTAGCATGCTACTCGTGTGCCAGATTTACTTATGCATGCCAGCCAGTAACTGACTGTTGAGGACTGTATATTTACTTCACAGCTACTAGCACTTCCATCACCCACTTTAGATGGGACTGCAGAACTCTGGGTTGCCAGCACTTTCTAACACATTACTACTTGTATAATGCAAGGGTACAACAACATTTCATACTAAGTGAAACAGACACATTCTGGATTTTAGACCTTTATTAATGACATTACACACTTTTCCACAGGCTCACTCCTTTATTTGTTTTAACGGTATATATGGCAGACATGTTCACAACTTATTATACCTTTATTAATAGGTTAGCACACTCTTTTTTCAGGCTCACTCACATATTTTATATGACAGTGCCTGCAGAGATATTATTCCAGACATTTGTTACCTTTCTTAATGGGTTACTACACTCTTTTTCTGCCTCTCTAACGTTTTTATCTGACAGTACATGCAGAGGACTTATTCAGTCCATTTTATGGCTGTATTATTGGACTACAACACTTTCTTTCATGCTCTCTCCCATATTTTATATAACAATACATGCAGAATAATCACTAACCTGCCTTGGCGGCGCAGCCTTAGCAGCCTATCTTCATAGGCTTGCTGATTCGTAACACGGTCACCTGCAGCTGTAAAGTGAATGAAGGGATATTGAGACATTCCTATCTGTCATACATACTCCATTTTAAATCCTTACATACTGTATTCCATGGCTACATACTCAGTTGTGGGGCATCCCACATCCCACGGGCCTCCTGTATCCACTGGTTCAGGCGGTCCTCCTTTCGTCTCTTCAGGTCCGCATGGTGGTGATGGACCTGCTCACCAGTCCGGGGAACGCCTATGGCACTGGTGAGGTCACGAGCTAACCGGTTCCAAGCCTCTGCCTTGTACTCCGTCCCTTGGAACTGGCCCTGCAGGAGTCTTGCCTCATGACGGTGGACTAGGAGCCAAACCATGTATTTGGACTCCACGGTGCCCCATCTCTGTGCTAGGAAGCGCACTCCCTCTCCAACACCAGACATTCGGACCGCAGATGTGAACTACAATCAGTTATGGCATGTATTCCCGCCTGTGGGGCTTAAATATGCCGCATTTCCCGCACTTTTTTGTGATTGGCCATTTTGTAAAATTCTCGGCTGACTGCAGATCTGCTTAGTAATGGTTAAACTACCATTCCTAAGTTTATGTATGTTAATAGTGGCTGTTTCCCCTATGTTGTCATGGCTTAGTGGTTCTGTACTTTGATTATGATGCAAAGGGTCCTGGGTTCAAACCTTGTCATTCTTTTATTTTAATACTGTCTAGACAGGCTAGGGGGTGTGGCTGCGTTTAAGCAACTTAGCTCTACATTGCTCCCCTGTGCCCTACGGTACCCTGGTTGGCGCGGCGCGCACGTCCGCGCAAACACATTGCGCTGGGTAAAGCGTTTTTAAATGTTGGGCAACTCTATTGCACTGGGTAAAGTGCTATTACACTATGGGCAACTCTGTTTAGCTGGGTAAAGTGCTATTACACTATGGGCAACTCTGTTTAGCTGGGTGAAGCACTATTAAACTATGGGCAACTCTGTTTAACTGGATAAAGCGCTATTAAACTATGGGCACCTCTGTTTAGATGGGTATAGTGCTATTAAACTATGGGCACCTCTGTTTAGCTGTGTAAAATGTTGCTTAACGGCAGGCTATTATATATCTGGGTCTTTTAAAATTATATATTTTGTTCGCTGATACATTGGCCATGTCACTGCTTTTAATAAAATTTTAATCATATTTGTCTGGTATTATTTCAAATACTGATTTAAAACATAAATAAGAAGGGGAGTGGTGGGACTTGAACCGTGAATGCCTTCTCTTTGTGCATACGCTCTACCATTATGCCATTGCTATTTGGATTAATTTGCATAAGTAGTTCTTATATGCTCTTCAATGTCACAATTGCTAACTGTGGTTAAACAATGGGCACACCCGCGCAAACAAGCGCAAATACGGGCAGCTATATCGTGGATTTAAAAAAATATATATATTTTCCGTTTTATAACTCTGATGGGGGATTACAGTGTCAGGGAGTGTGGTGTTGGGTGCATGTACATTTGAGCGGACTCGCTCTTGTCTGTTGACATTAGGCTTTTTAAAACCTTGCAAGGGCATGGACTTTTAGACTGCTCGGCAGTCAGACACGCCCCCTGCTTGCCTACTCAGTCTGTATAAGAGTTACGGATGAGTCAGTGTGCCCTCATGAATATTCATGGCACGCTGATGTCATACCGTTCAACTGCAGCCTCCGAGTAAGACATATTAAGTCTTACACGGAGGTTTCGTGAATCCAGCCCATTGATAAAGTACTTTCTTCTTGTTCAGTATGCAATAGTACTAAACTACATTTGCAAAAAGAACCACTTCAGCTTAGTCAAGTTCCTGAACTACCTTGGTCAACAGTAGCCACAGATATCTTTGAGTGGAATAATCAGTATTACTTAGTATTGGTAGACTCTTATTCAAATTGGTTTGGGATTGATTTACTACCTAATCTAACATCCACTACTGTTATTACGAATTTGAAACATCATTTCTCAGTCCATGGTAGTCCACACAAAGTTATTTCTGACAGTGGTACTCAATTTACTAGTCAGTTGTTTCAGAAATTTGCAAGAGAATGGGACTTTGTACATGTTACTAGTAGTCCAGAATATCCACAGTCAAATGGACTAGCTGAACGTGCAGTGCAGAGTGCAAAGCAATTACTTGAAAGGTCAAAGCGTGATAACACCTATGTCTTTTTGAATTTACTTAATCTCAGAAACATACCCCGTGATGACATGCTTTGCTCACCTG
>NC_056743.1:1587837222-1587887222 GCF_019279795.1 Protopterus annectens
CAGCAGCACTAATTAAGACAAGTAAAGACACAAGTTCAAAGTGCACACACGGACGCGCATGCACGCACACACACACACACACACACACACACACACACACACACACACACACACACACACACACTCTCTCTATAAAATATACTGGTATTCTAGAAAATGTCAGCAACATATCCCCTGGGTGAAGTCTGACCGCATGAACAAATATTTGAAGCAGCCCTGACTTCTGTGCAGTTTGCACCAGTTTAAATTCCTGACATGCCAAATCCAAGTATATATATATATATATATATATATATATATATATATATATATATATACATGTAATATTTACAGCGGGGTGGACTGGGACAGTTTTGTAGCTGAATGAGGCAGTGCACATGCATAAAGATGTCTGTGCTGCGTGTAAATAAGTTAGTTTCCTCAGATCACTTATACTTGTTTTTGTGTACTGGAAAGGCTACATCCAAGTTATGATGAGCGGTTTGTGGATTTTTTATGTGTTCAATTATTCTTTACTTCTTATTAATTTATTTTCCTTTACTTTTCTGTTGTTCTTTTTCTTGGTAACTTCCATTCCATTTATTTGCACAATGATGAAAGATATTTTATAGTATGATTGCATGGCTGAAGGAAAAAACGAGTATCTTTGAATTTAGTTTACATTACTGCTTTTATGAGAGCGTGTGTATGTGTGTGTGTGTGTATATTTATATATATATATATATATATATATATATATATATATATATATATATATATATATACATACATATATACACACACATACATGAAAGTTTTTGTTCGTAAGTCTTAGTGTGTGGATGTGCCTGTCGTGTCACATTTTCATTTCATTTGGTTTCTTGGTTTTGTTTTCTTGTTTTTGCATTTTTTAAGCAGTTGAATTTGTTTGTGCAACATATTTTTTTTTACTGTGACTGTGTTTCTGAGCTGCAAAGTTTGTTTGGCTTTCCATTTATAGTTTTTATTTATGAAAGATTGATTGTGTATGTTTGTTGTGTGTATGGTATCATACTTTATTTGGAGGTTAGAATGTTAAGTTTCATTTATTTGGTAAGAATAATTTACTACAATGAAGCAATGCTTTTATTTCTGCTTTGACTGGTTCATAGAGTAACTTAATAACCCATGGAGAGCTTCCGCTATGAGAAGAAAAAAGCGAATATACTGAGGATCAGAATCCCGAACTGCATTTGCCTAAAAAATCCTGTTGAGAAAACTTAAGTGTTTTGCAGGGGGCAAGCCCCACCACACCTCCCAATGTGGGTGGCAAACCCTCATCACCCCCCCAAACTTATATATACTAATTTCATGGTACGGATGCACCAACTCAAAGAAGGGGGAAATTTCCCCCACTGGGAATCACTTTTGGCATAACTTGCTGACAGTGATTTCCTATGGAGGAACTATACTCACTGGTGAGTTGAATCTCAGGCAACTGAAGCTTGAGCATTCAGTCTTCATCCACCAGTAGGTTACCTTCATGGGCAATGTGTCATTTTGACTCCATTTCTGCATATTTTAAATGACCACAGAGTTTTCAGGCACCTTCACAAAACAAAGGTAAAAATAGTAAAAGTCCTGAGCTAATAAAAAAAAAAAATTCTGAAATAAGATATGGCTTATTCACAGAGACAATGAGATATTTACAGGAATGCTGTATAAATATTTGTTGCATTCTGTAAGTGAAGCAACATTTTTAAGCTCCTACATTAAAAACTGTAAAGTTGCTAAATTAACAATTTGAAATAGTGGAAGAAATAAATAAAGGGACACTGTTTCTGCATGTTCTGGTTCACCTTCCTTACTATTACGTCATAGATATGAAAGAAACATGTCATTTTCAATCTGACTAGGTCACTTCCTAAGATGCTTTCACTTCTTTTGTAGAAGACATATGTGTATATCAGCGGTCCCCAACCACTGGGCAGCAGACTGGTACTGGGCCGTGGAGCACTTGGTACCGGACCATCAGGTATGGAGTGAAATGAAAAAGTGAATGCGTGTATGAGTGTGTTTATGTGTGAGTGAATGCATGCATGAAAGTAGAAGAGTCCGTATGTGTGTGTAAATGTTTCAATCTCGTGTGTGAGTGAATGCGTGCATGAAACTAAAAGAGTGTGTGTGTGTGTGTGTGTGTGTGTGTGTGTGTGTGTGTGTGTGTGTGTGTGTGATCGGGAGAGTGATGTGTGAGTGAATGCAGGTAAGAATGAGGAAGTGACTGTGTGTGTGACTGGGAGAGAGTGAGAGCGATGTGTGAGTGAATGCAGGTATGAATGAGGAAATGACTGTGTGTGTGTGTGTGTGTGTGTGTGTGTGTGTGTATGTGTGTGTGTGTGTGTGTGTGTGTGATCGGGAGAGTGATGTGTGAGTGAATGCAGGTAAAAATGAGGAAGTGACTGTGTGTGACTGGGACAGAGTGAAAGCGATGTGTGAGTGAATGCAGGTATGAATGAGGAAATGAGTGTGTGTGTGTGTGTGTGTGTGTGTGTGTGTGTGTGTGTGTGTGTGTGTGTGTGTGTGTGTGTGTGTGTGATCGGGAGAGTGATGTGTGAGTGAATGCAGGTAAGAATGAGGAAGTGACTGTGTGTGTGACTGGGAGAGAGTGAGAGCGATGTGTGAGTGAATGCAGGTATGAATGAGGAAATGACTGTGTGTGTGTGTGTGTGTGTGTGTGTGTCTGTGTGTGTGTGTGTGTGTGTGTGTGTGTGAGAGAGAGAGTGATGTGTGAGTGAATGCAGGTAAGAATGAGGAAGTGACTGTGTGTGTGACTGGGAGAGAGTGAGAGCGATGTGTGAGTGAATGCAGGTATGAATGAGGAAATGACTGTGTGTGTGTGTGTGTGTGTGTGTGTGTGTGTGTGTGTGTGTGTGTGATCGGGACAGAGGGAGAGTGATGTGTGAGTGAATGCAGGTAAGAATGAGGAAGTGACTGTGTGTGTGACTGGGAGAATGTGAGAGCGATGTGTGAGTGAATGCAGGTATGAATGAGGAAATGACTGTGTGTGTGTGATCGGGAGAGAGGGAGAGTGATGTGTGAGTGAATGCAGGCATGAATGAGGAAGTGACTGTGCATGTGTGTGTGATCAGGAGGGAGTGAGAGCAATGTGTGAGTGAATGCATGCATGAATGAGGAAGTGATTGTGTGTGTGTTTGATCGGTAGAGAGTGAGAGCGATGCATGAGTGAAGACAGGCATGAATGAGAAAGTGTGTGTGTGTGTGTGTGTGTGTGTGTGTGTGTGTGTGTGTGTGTGTGTGAGTGATCGGGAGAGTAAGAGTGATGTGTAAGTGAATGCAGGTCTGAATGAGGGACTGTGTGTGAGAGATCGGAAAAGAGTGAGAGCGATGAGTGTGAGTGAATGCGTGTGTGTATGTGTGTGTGAGACAGAGAGCGGGGAGAGAAAGAGAGGAAGATAGAGAGAGAGGAGAGTGAAGGGTGAGAGTGATCCCTGGCAGCAGCAACAATGAGGTTTGCATATCTCTTGACCATACCACTGGACACATATCTCTCAACCTCTTAGATCAAGAAAGTTAGACAAAGCCAAAAATAATGTGGGGGACAAAGGCCCAAAAAATAGGGACACTTTTAAGTACTGTTCTTACAAACTTAGAAAGTTGATAGAAATAGAGGTTTTGCATTAGCATGAATTTTCTGAAGGGTATGAAGTATGAAACGCAACTGTCATTATTTTCTGACTTCAAACCTCAATGATCTGCCAGTGATTTGCCAGAAAACAACAACTTTATGTGAAAAAGACCAAAAATATGAGGCAAAAATCTGGACATTCTGTGAAAAAACTCTGCAGTTGAGAGGCATGCTGGACAGAGCCAAATAATAGGGACAGATTTTAAACATTGCTCTTATAAACTTAAAGTCAGTAAGGTTGCCATTAGATTTACATACATCTCAATCATAGTAGATCAATGTTACGCTGTTAAGCAGAATGTACACTTTTTTTTGGTAATTGTTGCTAACTGTCTTTTTATTGTACTTTGGAGCTTTTCTTCCCGGGTCTTGGCTGAAAATGGACTTGTAGTCCAGTCAGGCTTCCTCATTAAACAAATGTCATGTAAATAAATATGCACTTTATTATGTGCACCTCATGATGGCTGGTCTGTGGAAAATTGTTTTACATGATAATGATCCTTGGTGCAAAAAAGGTTGGAGACCTCTGGTGTATAATACTTAACCCTTGAAGCCCATATTGTATATGTGTTTTTATACTTACAAGCTGCGTAAGAAGATAGACAATACAACAAAATACTAATATTATCATTCCAAGCAAACTGATGCCTTTGTCTTGAAGCTCCATGCTGTTACACAATTAAAATCACCTGCAATCATTATTTCTCCTTAACATGGAATAACATTGCTTTCTTATGACGTTAGACTTAAAGTCAGGGGCATATATAGGGAAGCAACTGAACATTTATTTTTTTAAGGTCCTTCACAGCTGCCAAACATCCTCTGTCATTTTTAAAGGTGTGCCTCAATAAAAACATTACACCTATTGTATTACTAGTTTTATGAGATGAAGATAGTAGATGAGAAAATTCATACCAGTCCAACTTAACTGTATTTAATGAAGACATATGTTTAACGTACCAACAAAAATCTAGTCTCAGGATTCAATAAAATGCTCACTGCTTATGCTAATTGCCCATCCTGGGTGAATCAGTTAGCACATCAGTGAAAAAGTGTAATTCAGGTATGGCTGCAGTGAGAAAGACCTCAATACTGTATCTCTAAAATGAACACTAGGATGGTCAGATATGCCTGTGCTAGTGGCAGCTCATGCATCACATTAGGAAATGCATCCCAATACACTCGCACAGGCAGGCATACAGACAGACACACACACATGCGTGCGCACACACACACAGGCATTCAGACACTCGTGTATATACACATATACCTACACACACACACACACACACACACACACACACACACACACACACACACTCTCTCTGGCACCCCCCCCCACACACTCCGACACCCACATCCACAACCCCCCCCCACACAGACACACACATACATTCAAACATTACCAGACCCATACACCAATATCCCCTCATGCACAAAAGAGCCCCACACCAGGAAACTCAACTGAATGCTCCTCTTCTTTTACTATGGAACCACTTGGTTTAGATTATTTCCCTATTGCATAGAAATACATCGTTTGCTGTATTTTATAAGATTTTGTGTGTAGCTTTTGTTGTGGTTGACCATCCATGTATCAAAACAAAGTTTTCACAGGGGCCCCTTTAGAGTCAAAAAATCTCTCTACAGGATATGCGCACAAATTGCAATGTTTGTTCAGTGGAAGCTCACATCTCTGCCAGTTATAACATTTGTGCAGAATTTTCTTTCTCAGTTTTCTGACACAGAAAAAAATAGACTGCAATTGCATTCATGTTGTTGTTGTTTGTCTTTCAGCTTTTCCCGGTTAGGGGTCGCCACAGCGGAACTCCGGTCTGCTAATGATTGGCAATAGATTTTCACGAACGCCAAGGTGCCAGCTTGACTTCCAACCTTCAACGAAGGCACGCCCATTTACGCATGTCTTTTGAATGCTACCCAACTGCTGGGAGGACATGCAGACTCCACACAGAAGGCACTCCCCGCACTCAAGCCGAGAATCGAACGGGAGAACCTCTTGCTGTGAGGCAACAATATTGCATTCATACAAGCAGTTATTCTTGTTTCAATCTTCTTCACAAGATTCTGAAAAGACTTCTTCCTAAGGCTTAAGACATCTTTTTTTTTTTGTCAGCCTTGAATCCCATTAAGTAAACTGTGGAAGAGTCTTTAAAGAAAAGCAGTAATGTCTGCAATGACCTTTAAGTTAATGTGCCCCCCAACAAAAAAGCTCCTATTCAGATTGTGGAAAATGTATTTATATTCAAATTTGTGGAAAGATGTGTTATCTCTAGCGACAATTAGTGGTATGGAGAAGTCTGTCTCTGCATTTGTTATACAGTCCCTTCCTACTGAGACCTTGATGCTGAGACCATCAGTGCTGAGGTTAGGTCTGACAACAGCATTTTTCAATTTTTGGTTAAGAAATGTGCAAGGCCTTATTCTTGGCATACAACAGTTTTTTTATCTCTCTTCCCCATGTAAGTTCTCATCTGAGGACAGGGAAAACTTGCTGCCATTACTTCCCAGACCAGGACATCAAGAATTTCCTTGCAAGTACCCCAGGTTTCTAGTACTGCACCAAAAAGACTGAGATTAACACATACATTTCTGATATTGATACAGCAACCTATCATTGCTGGAACCTTCCTGTGTCCTGACAGAGTGCTCTTCAAACTATCTGGAGATATACAGACATGAGTATATTTTTTTGGCACTTCAGAGTTGTGTACTGGTAATTGTTGTTTGACTAATTTTATATAATTGCTGGATGACTTCAGAGTTGTGACTGTTATTTTTGTTTCACTGTATTGTTTTTCAGATCTCTGCTGAAGGTGTTGTTTTTTCCATACCCACTCTCCCTATTCCTGTCTTGTTGTTTAAATTTGGAGGCTTTTGCAGTTGCACACCCCCACTGTAGATTTGATCTGGGACACTCCCCTCAGTCCCATTTCTTTACCTCATTCTACCTAATAGACTCCTCCTGCACTTGTTTTTAGTCATTTTTTAATTTAATTGCATTTTTTAAACTGTTTGGTCTAACATTGCTATATACTCAAGTGTGCTAGCTTGCACTGCATTTGAATTGTTTTTACTGCTGTTTTAGCTACTTTTCTATATACATATATTAAAAAAAAAAACTTTCCTGTAACTAGTGCAGTCCAGATTCAGATTTGCTGCATCCAGTACTGTATGTAAGCTTCTGAGCCCCCCAAGCTTTCTGTGTTGGAGGGAAGCCTTCTAGCTTATCAGTGGGAGCTGTAAGCACTAGGTAACCAATCTGCCACATAAGGAGTGGTTATGGCTCAGAAATTGTAGTTATTGGCCATTTGGGCAGTTTTTCCATCTCTCTCAACTTTCTGATTTAAAAGCCCGCATTTGCACTTGTTCCCCCCTTTCCTGTAACTAGTTTAATCCAGATACAGATTCTTAGTTTTAGCACTTGAATTTGCTTATTCGTGATCAGCACTTGTTCAGAACTTGTAAGCACTAAATAACCTTCTAATTACTACAGCACTCAACCTTCCTCATTACCTAGAGGAAAACAGTTTTGGTACTTACTTTCCTCACTTGCTTAGAGAAAAACAGCTCTTGTACTCACTTTCCTCACTTATCTAGAGGAAAATAGTTTTTTATTCAGGCATGTTCAAGGGTCAGCTCCCAGTGTTCTCTCCTCGCTATTTGATGAATCTGGGCATCTTGGGGCAATGTAGAAATTGCCTCATGTAGACAGACAACCCTCTCCTCCTACCACCCAACACTACAACCTGTGAGATATGCACTTATCTAGCCAAACTGGTGGCAAATCTCTCTCCAATCAAGACTGAACTTGACAGTCAAGAGGAGAAGGTAAACGCACCACACCACACTCATCACATAGTCTCACGAAATCTACACCACCAAAATCCACACATAGAAACACAAAAACATTTGCGGAGGCTCTCAATAATAATCTGCTCAAACAACAGAGACCTCCAAAGCAGAAATGCAAGCAACCTCCAAAGCAGAAATGCAAGCAACCTCCACCCCTAACACAACCCAAATGACACATAGCCTGCAGACTCAGTGTGCCACTCAACCACAGCCAATAAGGCAAAACAATGTACCCAACACACTAGTCATAGGTGTCTCTATAGTCAGGCAAACTGATGTCCCACTCACCAGACTAAACAAGGAGAAGGTTACTGTCAGCTGCCTGTCAGGTGCCAGGATTCGCCACATAACCCACGCACTCAGGTCACTCCACAACAAGTAAAGATATGACTCTGTCATTGTCCATGTTGGAGTGAACGACCTGAGACGTACCTCCCTGGACTACATGAAAAGAGATATGGAAGAGCTCTCCGATCTTGTAGCCCAGGCAGGTATGACCCTAGCCCTGAGTAGCATTCTGCCATCACCAAGAATGATGCCACAGTACAAGGACAAAATGATTGACTTCAACAATTGGCTAAGCTTCTGGTGTCATTCTAAATGGATCCAGTATCTGTCTGCCTGGGATGACATGGTCGACAGACCACAATGCTTTGCCAAAGATGGCCTGCACCTGTCACCCCTCAGATTCCGGATACTGGCTAAGGTTCTTGCCGCCCCTATAGTGCCTTTCTTAGGCAAGGTTCAAATGACAAATTCACCACCGTAACAGGAACAGGCAAGCAAAAACTGAGGGTGATGCTACTCAATGCTAGAAGTCTAAATCTTAAAATGCACTCACTAGAGGCATTCCTTAAAATGGAGAACATCGATATCTGTGCAATGACTGAGACCTGGTTCAAGGCTCCAGAGAGTACCCCTGCACTACCAGGCTATAACTCATACCACTTTTCGGCCATGTAACCTGGACCGGAACACCAAAGGCGGAGGTGTGTCCATACTCATTACGGATATCTATACCTCCAGGCTAGTTGCTCAGCATAATGCAGCTGAGGTTATCCAAGTGCAACTAACTCTGGGCAAAACTGCAATCCAAATTGTAACTTGCTACAGATCACCTACCATGCCCCAGGATTCCCACTCCTCTTTTCTTGGTGTACTGGAAAATATTAGGGTTCAACCAAACACCCTAATTATGGGCGATTTCAACTACCCCACTATTAACTGGGAAAACTACTCATGTACCAACTCCTTCGCTCAACGCTTTCTGGAATTCAAAAACTCCAATGCCCTTGATCAACTTCTCCACACCCCCCACCAGGGGCAACAATATCCTAGATCTAGTCATTATCAAAATGAGTGACCGGTGTTCCACACCTGAAGTCAACGCCTCATTGGACCAATCCGACCATAAGCTAATTACCCTAGATATACACATCCTGCCCCCACCCTCCATTAAGGAAACCATAATAAAAAATTTCTCCAAAGCCAACTTCATGCTTCTTAAGACAGACGTGGTGAACTTCATGACACCCATGCAGATGGACAGTACAGTTACGACTACTGAATCCTACACAATTGCACTTTATAAGCACTTACATGAGTGCATGGATCATGCTATCCCAAACAGAACCAAGATGCTATCCTCCAAAAAAAGGAAGCCAATCTGGTGGACCCTGCCATAAACAAACTGTACAACAGAAGGAAGAAACTGTTGCAAAAGAGAGTAAAATCTCATGAGTGGAAGAGCTCCTTGGTCAGCCTCAGTAAGAAGCTGCGATCCCTGATAAAATCCTCCAAAGCTAGTTACAAAAACAAAATCTCCACTGATTCTAAAGACAACCACAAAGCATTCTATAGCTATGTCAAGAATCTCATTGGCAACACTCATATCTGCTCTGAGTTACAGTACAATGGCACTAAATATACAGACCCAACTGATATTGCCAACATCCTGGCAGATAGGTTCAGTGCTAACTTTACCCCCCTCTCAACCCCTAAAGAGCCCATCACTATACCGGAAGAATGCAAAGTTCCTGTAATCATGGCTACACAGGTAAAAACCACACTCTCCAAAGCCAAGGACACAGCATTCATGGGACCAGACAACATCCCAGGCTGCGTTCTACACAAACTACAAAACAAACTGGCACCCCACCTAAGTACGATGATCAGTCATAGCCTTTGTGCCTGCTGAATGGTGCACAGCGAAGGTTATCCCACTCCACAAGGGGGAAGGCACCACGGACCCCAGGAACTACCATCCCATTAGCCTGATGAGCCTGGCCTGCAAGGCCATGGAACGTATCATCATGGAACTTATTAACAAAGACATTGGTAATCTCCAAACTCTGGACCCCACCCAGTTCGGGTTTGTAAAAGAAAGATCATGTCTCCTAAACCTGATAGACTTCTTTGAGGCAGTCACCAAAGCCGTAGATAAGGGTAAGATGGTTCACACAGCCTATCTAGATCTTGCCAAGGCTTTCAACACCATCTCCCACTCTGGAATTATAGATAAACTCACTAAACTAGGTATAAATCCCTATGTGACAAGATGGATTGCCAACTGGCTCACTGACAGAACCCACATTGTGAAAGTAGCAGACTCCAAATCCGACTTCAGACCTGTGACAAGTGGAGTACCACAGGGGTTTAGTCCTGGGTCCTCTCCAGTTTGGTATCTACTTCTCTGAAGTACAGGCTAACACAGAAGGTCTTTGGCTAATGAAGTTCGCAGATGACTGAAAACTAAGAGCCATAATCGAAACTCCTAACGATGTGGACATCCTACAAAAGGGCCTCACTGAGACAGATGCCTGGTGTAAAAGCCATGGCCTCAAGCTCAATGCCAAAAAGTGCATTGTCATCCCCTTTGGTAAAAACTCTGTACCCATGAACTACAACATAGGCAGCAGTATACTTAACATCAAAAGTGTGATAAGAGACCTTGGGACACAGGTGGACAGTAGTCTCTCCTTTGATAATCACATTGCCACAGTAGTCAGGAAATCCTTCTACATGGCACACCTCATCATAAAAGGTTTCTCATCCAGAAAAAAAGAGGTCATTGTTCCCCTCTACTCATCACTCATTAGACACATTATAGAGTACAACTCTCCTTTTGGTATGTACCTCACAAGACATCTACAACAACTGGAAAGGCCGCAGAAATACCTCACAAAGAGGATTACCAGCCTCAAACAGATGCCCTATGCAGACCGTCTCAAAAAACTCCAGCTTTACTCTGTCGCATATCGCCTACTCAGAGGTGATCTCTGCCTAACATACAAAGCTATGTCAAACCCAGAGCTGTTGGACATGCTTCAATTAAAGAAATCCCAATCCCTCCGAGCTACATGCTCTAGGGACCTAAACCTTGTCACCACAATAAACAGAACATGCCGGAGGGATAAATTCCTGTCCCAGAGACTTCCAATACTCTGGAATAAACTACCTATCTATATCAAACAAAGCTTCTCATTAGCACTCTTCAAGAAAAATCTTGATGATTGGATGGGAAATAGGAAATTCACCCTGGGATCACCTCTGTGGCTCTGCTCGACAGTGGCACAGGAAAATAATTTTCTTGGGTGGCAAAAGCCAGGGTACCTTTTTGGCTGGGCTTGTATAGGCCCCAGGGCCGATAGCCTAGTACCTACCTATGAACCTATGAACTCCTGTTGACCACTGATATGCTGGTGGACTGTGTCCTGCATTCCCCCATGGATTGGACTTTCTGGTTAGGGATTTGAAGACTCCCAAATCTGATACTTTATTGTCTGGAGATATTCCCAGTAACACTCCAGCAACCCACAGCCCTGTGGTGTAACCCCCAGATAAGGTGTCAAGGGCAGCTGACCACTTGGGAAGTGAGTTTATACATCCTGTACTTTTTCCCTTAAGAAGTTGGAATATTTGGCACATATTGTGGGCATCCCATTTAAAAAAAAAAATTTTAACTTGAGACAGTTGCCTGAGAGACCGGTAACAAAGAAGCTCAAACAGCAACTGGCAACAGTGTCCACAATGAAAAACCTTAAAATGCAAATTGCCAATAATGTGATAAATGTCCTGGTAGGGCTGTGGAATATGGCATTGCTACTTGTAACATGTATGGCTCCTAAATAAACTCAAACCAACCACCTTAGCGGCTGACTTACTCCCAGCCACCTACCTACAAATTGCATCTGAGGCCATAGCCTACCCTGTTTCTATCTTGGTTAACCGGACCATATCAGAAGCTTCTATTCCCTCTATCTGGAAAATCTCCCACATCATCCCTCTCCATAAAGGTGGATCTTCCACAGACACATCAAACTACAGACCCATAGCTATACTATCTCCACTAGCAAAAATCATGGAACGCTGCATTCACAAGCAACTCATTACCCATCTTATTCGAAACAATCTCCTGTCTCACACCCAGCACGGCTTTCGCCCCCATCACAGCACAACTACTGCCCTCCTTTCCTTTATTGACTCCGTAAACCACAATCGTAATAATAGATTAATAACCTCGGCTCTTTCTTGATCTTTCCAAAGCCTTCGATATGGTTAATCACCAACAGCTGATCCACACACTGGAGGCATACTACCTTAGCAAGAATACCATAGACTGGTTTAATGACTACCTTTCTCATAGAAATCAGGCTGTGCTATGGGATAATAGCTTATCCGACCTACTCCCCACAAATATCGGTGTTCCCCAAGGATCTATCCTTGGTCCTCTACTATTCTCTTTATTTATTAACGATCTGCACACTATTATTCCCAGAGCCTCCTGCATACAATATGCAGACGACTCCACCCTGATCTGCTCCGACAACTCCCTTGACAAACTCCAAATCGCCACCCAAAACTGTTTTTCCCTAGTTGAAAAATGGTTCTTGGAACTAAAACTCTTGCTTAACCCATCCAAAACCAAATTATTCTGTTTTTCCCCACCACTCCCACCCCTCAAGGAAATCATTCTCCTTCCTCCAATCGCCCCAACTTTCATGTAATATCCAATAATGGGACCAAAATTGACCCTGTCTCTCACACCAAACTGCTTGGTGTGACCTTAGACCACAAGCTTAAATTTGACACTCACATTAATCTGACCATTAAGTCAGTAAACAAGAAACTCGGGTCCATGTATAGAATTAAGAACTTCCTAACCCCACATACTAAATTAACCATTGCTAGGACTCACCTCCTTTCCACACTCCTCTATGCCTCACCGATATTCTCCTTCCTTAATAAAACAGAACTAAACAAACTATCTACAACCTACAACCACATAGCTAGATTTATAACAGGAATGCCCTATCGTACACACCACTGTAACAATCTTAGAAAACTACACTGGTTAGAACTACCTAACACTCTCAAACTTAATCAACTTACTGAGGCATTCAAAACTATACACCATCCTGACAAAACCCCCGCAATGACCAAAATATTCATTCCATACTCTAACCTTAATTCCGTTAGATCCTCCAAATACCTTCAAATCCAAACCATTAAAGCTAATAATTCAGGAGGTGAAGCACTCTATGCGAACTCCATTGGAAAATCCTGGAATGCCCTCCCAAACAACCTAAGACACGAAACTTCACTCAACCAATTCAAAAAACAACTCAAAGATCTACTAAAATCTAATTGGTTATGCCCATGTTCTAATCCTGATTAGCAGCAAACAGCCAGCTACTATCTATCCAACCCATAATTCAAGGGACTTCATTTGTAGTTAGAGTACTCCAACTACCTAAGAATGCTTCAACTATTTAAACTATCTGTATAACCTTTTTATTGTTCATGTGACCTTGAAAGTATTACCTTGTATTCTTATCTCCTGTGTGTTGTTTTTTGTCATAACTACCCTCTATGGAGCTTTTCTCCCCGGGCCTCCACTGAAAATGGACATGTATCCAGTTGGACTAGCCCGGTCAACAAATGTAAAATAAAAATAAAATAAAATAACCAACCTTAGTAAGGATACAAAAGTGACCTTTATGAATGTTCCATTCCAGGGAACCACTTTTTTAACACACTTTTATTGAATTATCACTTGTGACACAGGCAAATGTATATATATATATATATATATATATATATATAGATATGTATATATATATATATATATATATATATATATATATATATATATATATATATATATATATATATATATATATACCCAAATCCTGGCCCTTCCTCCTCTCTCAACTCAACACCTTCATCCCATCTTACCCACTCATCAAGCAAGTCCCTCCACTTCACAGCTCTATATGCACAGAGCATCTGTAACAAAATCCCCAACCTTCAAGCCTGTCTCCTTTATAACCAACCAGATATTCTATGTATCTCCGAAACCTGGCTTAAACCACATATAAAAGACTCAGAATTCACTCCATCCAACTACTCTGTAGCATGCTTTGAAAAGATAGAACTCATAAAAAAGGGGGAGGTGTAGCTCTACTCTACTCCTCATCCCTTGTAGTTACCCCATACTCCAAGCCAATTCCTAAATTTGGAAATGCAGAAATGCTCCCAGTCCTTCTACACCTAAACAAAAATAAGCTTATCTACATTGTCTCCCTTTACATCCCTCCTGGAGATAATATTCCAATCCTTGAATACATCCTCTGCTGGCTCTCCACCAACATTACCAAAGAAACCATTATCCTGAGTGATGTTAACATCAATTGGACATCAACCCAATCCTCATCCAATTCCCTAAATATCAATCTTTACAACTTCACCCAATTTATCAACTCTACAACTAGACCATCTAAAGACTTCCTCTCAAGAAGCACTCTAGACTGGATTCTAGCCTCTCACCCCCAGCACATTAGTAAAAGCGGAACCCATCCAGAGCCACGAGGGGATCATCGCCACCTGCCTCCCCTCCCCCCTACAACTAACACATACGTATTCTACTTCCCGGAACCTAAAAAACTTCAACCCCACTGCATTCTCTCATGCACTAAAAATAACAAATTGGAATCCACTAAAAACTCTCTCCCTAGATAGTGCTGTTGCATATTTTAATAACACTTTTTTAAACCTGCTCGATTCCTTTGCACCAAAGAAAATAAAATACATAAAAAGCAACTCTGTCCCATGGTTAACTAAGACTACTTTACTTACCATGTGGCTTCGTGACAAAGCCTGGAAATACTACCAAAAAACTAAAAATTCTATAACCCTTAACAAATATAAATCCCTTCGCAACAAAGTAAAAAAACTTACTGTAGAAGACCGCAAAGCCTACTATTATAGACTTCAAGCCAACCATACCACAAATCCTAAAAAATTCTGGCATGGAATTTCATCTCTACTCAATCCAGGGAAGAAAGAGAACCCTTGCCCCAACTTTGATGCCTCTGACTCAGAGCTAGCTACACAGTTCAATTCATTCTTTATCGACTCTATAGCCAAACTAACTACATCCTTCCCCAAAAATTCCACCTACACACTCCCCCCCACTATTCCCTCTCTCACCTAATAAATCTACCCCGCAGCCCCCTCCCTTTTCCATAAATCCTATTCCCATCTCTTCCATAAAAAAACTTCTAAACCTAAAGCCATGCTCCAATGCCCCTGGCGACATACCCTCCTACTTCCTAAAAATAGCTGCTGAAGCCATTGCCTTCCCTATTACCATCTTAATAAATCGATCAATCTCTGAATGGCATGTTCCCATGCTCTGGAAAAAAGCTTTTGTCACCCCACTCCACAAAGGGGGCAACAGCAATGATATCTCAGACTTTTGACCCATCGCTTTCCTATCCCCACTATCTAAGCTCCTTGAAAAATGTATTCATCAACAACTACTACCCTATCTCATAAACAACCACCTCCTCACTCCAACTCAGCACAGATTCTGGCCTAGCCACAGTACAACCACTGCCCTGCTTTCCTTCTTAGAAACTGTTAACAAGCTCCGGGATTCTGGCCATTTTGTGTCTACCCTCCTCTTAGACCTTTCTAAAGCCTTCAACACCATCTCTCACAACCTTCTCCTTACTAAACTCTCTAAAATAAACCTATCCCTTCCCTCCATCAATTGGTTCACCAGCTACTTAGAAAATAGGCAACAGGCAGTCAACTGGAAGAAATCTATTTCACCCTTCCAGCACACTGCTACAGGTGTACCAAAAGGCTCCATTTTAGGTCCCCTACTATTTAATATTTTCATTAATGACTTCCATCATGCCATCCCAAATGCAAAACTTATCCAATATGCAGACGATTGTACAATAATCAGCTCTGCCACATCTACCGGCTTATTAAGAAAACTAACTCAGGATGCCTTTTCCTCAACTGAACAATGGATGCTAGATAACCATCTTGCACTTAATACTACCAAGAACAAGCTTATGATATTCTCCCCTACTAAAACCACCACCCTTGACAAACATTCATTCCTCATTACCAGTTAAAATAACACTCCTCTAGAAATTGTCTCCTCTGCTAAATTACTAGGTGTCACTCTTGATGACCATTTAAAATTCTACTACCACATTCAATCAAATATTAAAAAAACACACGCAAAACCTGGCATGCTCTATCGTCACAACCGTTTCATCTCTCCCCCAACTAGGCTTGTTCTTGCAACTACCTATCTCATCCCTTCCCTCCTATATGGTGCTTCTGTCTTCACTAACCTGCAATCCTCCCTCAAGTCAAAACTATCTTCCTGCTACTACAAAATCTCAAAATTCGCCACAGGATACAAATCCACTACCCATCGCTGTATACCTCTTCAACAACTCAGTTGGCTTGAGCTACCAAACTATCTCACATACATTCAACTTATCCAAGCTCATAGGCTTATCTTCACCCCCCCCCCGCCCCTCACTTGCCCCTACCTTCCAAATGCATCTACCTAATAGACAGCTAAGATCAAATTCTCAAAATCTAATTGAACTCCACAAACCCACTCGTCCTCCAGGCAAACATCTCCTATCCTTTTCACTTGCTCGCCATTGGAACTCTCTTCCACCTCTCATCCATACAACCAAAAGTCACAGCTTTTAAAACTCTCCTCCATGCACACCTAACTTCAAAATGGGAATGCTCCTGTTCTCATCCCCCATAGATTACTTTCACTATAGTTAGCTCTAACACTCTTTAGTAAGAACTGGCAAGAATGAAATACTACACTATGATTTAAATAGTCTAACCACATTGTATTACTGTACTTCTTCCAAATGTCAGCATTTGTTTTTATTATGTAACCTTGTACTTTTCTTTAGCTGACTCAGATTTTGAAATCTTGTACTTTTTAACTGACTCAGATTTTTAATTTTTGTATTCTGGTATCTTGTTATTATTTGTATTTCTGGAGCTTTTCTCCCCAGGACTCCATTGAAAATGGGTTCCTTGTGGCCCAATGGACTATCTTGGCAAACAAATGGCAAAATAAATAAATAAATAAATATTTATACAAAAGTAATTAAACTGTATTAACACATTAACACTTACATGCATCATACTTCGCATGTATTGTTATATGTCACATAACCTAAGTAACATTATATATATTATTCACTTTCTGTCCCTTTTTTTTTAAACAAGAAACAGCTTTATTAAACCATCATTGTGACATAAGCAATCAGACGTTTGTATAAATGAAAACAAACCACACCAACACAATCCTAGTTCCAAGCATTTTACATCACAAAATATACTGACACACTCCCAGTTGGGGACCAGATTTGTTTGACTCTAAAGTGAAGACACATGGAGAATATGCAGAATGACAGTGAGACCCTCACTGCTGTTGGCATTATGTTTGAGCCACTCAAAGGTTATTCTCCAAAGGCATAACAGTCCAAGTCCACATGGCATGTAGTTCAGACATGGGCAAGAGCAAAATAAACAACAGTATGGAAAGAACTCTTTCTGTAGAGATCATGGGTCCTATGGGAGGGGGGTTTGCCAGCCATCTGGAAAACATAATCTACTTACAGTTGGCCAGCAGCAGCCCATAGACCTTGCATGACTGCTCTGCTCTGCTCTACCCTCTTAGTCAGGGGTTGTTTGTCCCTCCATCTCTATGTGAGGAAAGAGATCAACACACTCATCTTTGTGAGGACAGTTCTATCCAAGGATTACTGAACACTGTTTACGTCTACCCCACTGTCCCCATCCACTTCCGCCAAATGCCCAACCCCATTAAAACAAAGTGATGTGGGCTAATTTACTAAGCCTCTTAAAGATTAGAGGTATCCAATGGTCCCTCCAGACCAGAAAGTATATGGGTGCTACTCTAGATTTTTTAGCACCATGAAAACACAAAAGACCTCAGCCTAATTTTAGACTTAAGAAATTAAGCACCTTCATCCCAAAAAGCATTTTGAATGATCTCAATGAAATCAGTCATTTCTTGTCAAGCAGAATGGGGCAGGGTGCCTTATTTGACCCCCAGGACACCTACTTTCACATAAGTCACCAAGGAATCCAAAAGCTTTCTGAGCTGGAGCCAGATGTTGCTAATTTTGGACTTTACTAGATGGTCTCACCTCCACTTCCAGTGTGTTTACCTAATGCATGTCTGTCATCACAGCACACATTTGTTCACGGGGAGATAGCGTGTTAGTATGTATGGATGACTGGCACTAAGCTTTCCCATCAATAATTCACTTTGTGTGGCTGAGGTAGTCTCAAACCTAAATGTTCTAGTCTTTTGGAATATTCCAGAAGCCAGCAAGATCAAAGTTGTAGGCCGATCAGTTACTAAGTGATGTTTTATAAGCTGTAGTCTGGACATTAAATTATGTAGAGACAGAGAGAGAGAGAGACTTCATACAAACAGAGCTCAGGCCTTCCAAGCAAAGATTTCTGTTCTTCTTCAGTCATCTACAACCACAGATTACTTTTGGCTCAAGGGTACTGGGTCTCTTTGCAACAGCCATACTAAGAGGTTATGTACCTACCATAATGTTCCATGTTAGTTGTCTTCTTCTTGCCTTCTTTCTTGCTGGTTGGGTTCGGAGCCAACCCTTGGCTCCAACTCAGCCATCTTCAAAAGCTTGAGAGCTACTTACTGGCTCGAGGCCCCCCCTATATCCCATGATGCCTGGCACTAGATACCCAGATCTCGTTTGGTACGTCTAACTGCAGACATAATAATAATAATAATAATGATAACAATACAGGAATCCTGTCCTAGATTGCATAAATCCTACTGGAGAGACTACTAGTCAGAAGGAATAGCCAGAGAAGACTCAGCCAGTGATAAAAACATAATGAACACTTCTCGGTCTACTAGGATAGGGGGATGGAGGGTGGGATGCAAGAAAGAAGGCGAGAAGAAGACAACTAACATGGAACGTTATGGTAGGTACATAACTTCTTAACGTTAAGTTGTCTATCTCGCCTTCATTCTTGCTGGTTGGGACAGCGTCCCTAGCATCTCAATCCTGGGTGGCTCATCGGAACAGTCTCTTCAGAACAGTGGAACCAAAATCAGCTCTGCTCCTGGAGGCCACGTCCAGCTTATAATGTGAAATAAAGGTATGAGGATTGGCCCATGTAGCTGCTGCACAAATAGTTTCCATTGGCAATCTTGCCTGAAAAGCCACTGAAGTAGCCAGAGCTCTAGTGGAGTGGCCTTTCAGTTTAGCAGGAAGCTCTTTATTCCTTAGCTGATATATAAATGTAATGATAGATGTCAACCACCTAGATAAGGTTATTTTCGACACAGGTAGACCTTATTTACCCTCAGCATAGGACAGGAACAGCTGGTCTGATTTTCTTATTTGCTTAGCTCTATGCAAGTAAAAGCGTAACTGTCTATGAACATCCAACTGATGCAATTTGTGTTCCGCCTTGTTGGAATAATTTGGAAAAAACACAGGCAGATCGATAGGCTGATTCAAATTATTGTCAGAAGAAACCTTTGGAAGGAAGGAAGGATTAGTCCTGAGAGACACTCTGTTATTTTGGAAAACTAGATAAGGAGGGCGAACACAAAGAGCCTGAAGCTCAGAAACTCTTCTAGCTGAAGTAATTGCAACCAGAAAAAGGGTTTTCCAAGAAAGAAACTTCAAGGAACAAGAAGCTGCCGGTTCAAAAGGGGGCAGTATCAGGGAAGCTAAAATCAAATTTAGATCCCATGGAGGTGGGGGATCTCTCACTGGGTGCCTGAGTAAAGTAGTCCCTCTGAGAAAAGCTTTACAAAGCTTATGGGACATACTAGTATCCGATAGACCTGTATGAAAATTTGAAATTGCAGCTAAATGAACTCTAATCGTGGCAGAAGAAGATCCAGCACGAAAAAGTTCCGCTAAAAAATCCAAAATATGGTGCACAGGGGCTGAAAAGGGATCTATATTCCTAGCCTCTGCCCAGACAGAGAAATGTTTCCACTTACTAGCATAAGTCTTTCTAGTGGAAGACTTGTGCGATGATAAGATGATTTCACGCATCGAGTGGGAGATGTTCGGAAGTCTGGCTAAGGTCGGAAGTGGAGCAACCAAGCAGTGAGCTGGAAAGATTGAAGGGATTGGTGCAGCCCGCCCGATTGATGGATCAGGAGGTCTGGAACTGGGTCCAGGGTCCAGGGCTGCTCCAGAAGGTAATGATGCAGGAACGGGAATCAAATTTGTCTAGACCAGTAAGGGGCAATGAGGATCATCTTGCATCCCAATGTGGTAGCTTTCTGTATCAATTTGGGAATCAGGGGGAATGGAAGGAATGCATAAAAAAGTCCCTGAGACCAATCGTGAACTAGAGCATCTCTGGGGGAGTGTCCGGGAAGAGGGAGGAGAGAGAAGAAATTGTTGCACTTGCTGTTGAAGGGGGTAGCAAAAAGGTCGCAGCAAGGCTGACCCCGTTTGCGGAAGATTTGGTCCGCCACTGTCTGATTGAGAGACCACTCGTGAGGCACGAGAATTGCTCTGCTCAGCCTGTCCACTATAACGTTGGACTTCCCAGGGATGTGCGCTGCTATCAGAAACCGTTGGGAAGAGATCGCCCACTGCCAGAGTCTGAGGGATTCTCGACATAGAGGGTAGGACCTGGTTCCGCCCTGCTTGTTGATGTACCACACTACCAACATATTGTCTGTTTGGATTGCAATGGTCCCGGTAGGAAGAGAGTTGTGAAGAGCTTGCAACACCAAAAGCACTGCCCTCATCTCCAAGGCATTGATATGCAGATGGTACTCGTGAGGCTGCCAGGTGCCCTGGACTGTTCTGCCCTGAAAATGCCCCCCCCTCCACCCGATCAGGGAGGCATCCATGGACACCGTAGCCACTGGAGGAGGAAGAGCAAATGGTCTGCCCTGTGGTACTGATGGGGAAACCATCCACCAAGCAAGTTGGTTTTTGCATGTCTGTGTGATCATTATTTTGTGAGCCATTGGAAGTTGCTCGAAAGACCATTGGGTGAACAGCATCCACTGAAGAATCCTCATAAAACGAGCGAGGGGGACTAGTATGATTGCCGCTGCCATGAGACCCAAGGTCTTTAGGACGAATCTGGCCTGAATTTTTTTGCATCCTAATAAGACCTGGACATGTCGGCGAATGTTTAGCACTCTGCCTAATGGAAGTCTCACTGACATATCCTTTGTATTTAAGTTTTCGCCTATAAAGGTAACAGACTGACAAGGTGACGATGCAGACTTTTTGAAATTTATTGTAATGCCTAGTTTGGAGCAAGTTTGGATAGTGTAGTCTCTGGCTCGCAGCAGGTGATGCCTGGTGGTTGCAATAAGGAGCCAGTCGTCTAAATATGGAAACACCTGGAATCCTTGCCATCTCAGGTGAACGGTAACTACTGCCAAACATTTGGTGAACACCCTGGGAGCTGTGGTGATACCAAAGGGCACAGCTCTGAACTGATAATGACTGGCTCCCAGCCGGAAGCAGAGGAATCTTCTGGAGCGTCTGTCCATTTTGATATGGTAGTACGCGTCCTGAAGATCTATGGAGCACATCCAATTGTCCTGACCAGAAAGGGTAAAATGGACTGTAGCGTGACCATCCGGAACTTCGTTCTTTGAACAGACCTGTTTAGTCTGCTGAGATCCAGAATGGGTCTCCAGTCCCCTGTCTTTTTTGGTACCAAAAAGAACCTCTAGTAAAGTCTGGATCCTTGCTGGTCTGCCGGGACTGGCTGGATGGCTCTTTTTCTTAGCAGTTTTGAAATTTCTTGAAATGCTTGATCCCTTAGATTGGGTGGAACATCTGGAAGGGATTTGTTGGGAACATAGGGAGTGTGAAAGAAAGGGATTTTGTAGCCTTCGGATATGATAGACAGTACTCATTTGTCTTGTGTTATACTTTGCCGGGTTTTTGGGTACAGCGATAATCTTCCCCCGACTGCCTCCGAAGGTGGACAGCTGGGCAGCACCTCAGGGATGCTGGAAGGGCTTGTCAGAGAAAGATTCTCTTTGGCCCTGATTTTGCAGACCCCCTCTGCCCCGAGGGCGGAGTCTATTGTTGTTCCCTCCTCTGCCCCTGGAGGGGAACTCTCCACATGTGTCAGGCAAGGCTCCCTGGGGTTTCCGGAACCACATCTTCCCATTCTTCTGACCCTTGGGATACGGTCTTGAAGGAGTGGAAAGATGGACTCCCACAGCAGAGAGAGTCTTGCCTTCCTGCTCACACCTGGTAAGGGTATCCTTCACCTGTGGTCCAAAAAGAGCAGAACCATCAAAGGGGGTGTTTGTGAAAGACGCCCTGAAGGGTTCTGCAAAGTTACATAACCGCATCCAGGTATGCCTCCTCAAGGCCACACATGTGCCTGCAGCCCTACTCGCACCATCGGCTGCGTAAGAGATGAGCCGCATGGAGGAGTTTACTACCGAATTAAGAGTCGCCAGCTGGGAGGCAACCTTAGCCTGGACCCCCGCAGCTGATGGATCTTGAAGGGTATCTCCTAGCTCTTTAATGAGATCCCTTTGAAGGCGGGTAAAGTGGCACAAGTAGTTCAGCGACCTCATGGAGAAGGTCGCTGATGCAAACATCCGCTTCCCATATCTGTCCATTGTCCTAGATTCCTTGTTAGGGGGATGGACAGACGAAGAAGTTTCAGCCAACTCCTTTTTTGCGGCCGCTGCTACCACCATGGCATCAATGGTAACACCCTTAGTCAGAAATTGCTTGTCTTGTGGTGCAGTAATAAATTTTGTGGGTCTTCGGGGGGTTGGATCCACTGTGTCTGGGGCTGACCACGCCTTCTGAGCCACCACAGACATCAGTGGATCGAAAGGCGGAGACACCCAGGAGGTGGAGGGTCGGGAACCAAACGTGTCCAGGAATACTGACTCATCCTCAAAAGGGTTAAGGGTAGTCCAGTTCCCACTCTGCCTAAGTATCTCAAGGATGTCTGAGAAAGAGACATCCTCAGAGGGGATCTCGGGGACCCTTCCGAATCCTCCAAGTCGGTATCTGAAGTGACAGACTCAGGGGAGTCAACATGCTTCCTCTTGCATTTCCTCTTTCGAGGGGGCTCCTCTGAATGGTCAGGGGAGGCCTCGAAGAGGAAGATACACCCAATGGGGTGCCCTGGAGCGCGTGTTTTATTTGGTCAGCAGGAAAGCTGTCAATCTTGATGCGAGTTCACTATCATACCAGGTTTGGGGAATAATATGGTATGATCTTAGAGATGGTATACTTATGTAGCAGGGGATGTAGGGGGTGCAGGGGGCTTGCCCTTTGCAAAAACATTGTTTTATATTTGCATGTTCCTAGGTTATGCCTCAGGGCATGCTCTGCCTGTTGTACCTTTTTTTTGTTTTATTTTTCTTTTGGTTGAATTTTTTATGGTCAGTCTACGGAAGTTAAGATTAGCTGCAGTAGCTCTAGCTATATCGATAGATAGATACAGATATGTAATACAGTGATATAATGTGTGTGTGTGTGTGTGTGTGTGTGTGTGTGTGTGTGTGTGTGTGTGTGTGTGTGTGTGTGTGTGTGTGTGTGTGTGTGTGTGTGTGTGTGTGTGTGTGTGTGTGTGTGTGTGTGTATGTATGTATCAGTGTGGTCCAAAAAAATTAACACATTTTGTTTGTCCACACGATTAATTTAATTCCTTTCTACAAAAATGAAAAGCACACAAAATTTTACTGAAAACAAACACAGTACAGGGGTTGCCCAAGCTCACAGTTTTTTAAATCTACCACTAAGCTTAATAGTATATTGTAATTTTAGTGCACTCAACAAATATTTAGTGGTCTATGACATAAAAGCCACCTTTGATGCAGAAGGAAACTTCTTTTGGTGGCTTGCCACCAAATGAAGAATAAATTGATTGTTCATCTTCTGTCAAGGTATCACTGCATTTTTTCATTGAGGCTTATCTGTCGTTCTGCTGCATCATTAACAACAGTCAGTTTGGATAACTGATTCGAAAGTTCCTTGCAAACTGGATCATAAGTCCACTCTGTGAGAGGTTTCTTAAGGAATATTTTCACTTTTGCTGATCCTCGTTTGATCAAGAGATCAAAAAATGACCATGTTCTCTGTGTTACAAGACTTTCAAAGGTAACAAGTTCCGTTTCATCTGTACACATGAGACGATGTTGTGGAATGTCTGGCAATGGTGGATGCTGTATGTTTTGCACCATTCGTAGCTTTGTTTCCAGTGTGATTCTGTCATCAAAAAAGGCAAGTGCTGCTAGGTGCTCAGACAGAAACCACAAAAGTCTGGAAATGGTTGAGAGCACCTTGTCTGCGACAGTTTTGTTTGGATATGTGTTGAGAATAGACAGCAGTTCAGCGTCATTGTATGAAGCTCTAATTCCCATTGGCACTTCATTCCACTATCGAATGCACACATGGCTGACAAGTAAAGTCAAGTCAGTTATGTTGCTGTGCTGACATGCTGTCATCTGAAACTGTGCTCTGAATAGGAATAACTTCAGTGTTTAAATCCCTCTCCCCATCTATCTTGCGTGGTGTGTAGGGCCCAGAGCATGAATTGCCCTACTTGGACATTGTCTACCAAGGAACAAGAGAGACAAGTGCAATATTTCTTGATAGTCACCCTGCAGTTGTTGTGTTGCAAGGGCATGAGGTAAATAGTTGAGCATTTCTCGACGCAGGCTGCTTAGTACAGGATCCTGAAAGAAATTGTCGTTTGCAGCAACAAAATCGGACTGATTTATTCATGACCAATGCTTCTGAAATCACTTTCAAAGTTCAGTTTTTTGGGTCTTCAGTTGGGCCAAACAAGGAAGAGAAGATGTTAGACAACATGATTTCTATAACTTGATGGTGACAGGCAATCCAGATTAGCTTGGTTCCCAAAGCTTCTTTGATTAAAAAGCAAGCTCCTTTGTGAAGTCCGTTATTGTTTGCTGTCATAGGTTCATAGGTTCGTACTAGGCTATCTGCCCTAGGGCATTTATAAGCCTGGCCAGAGTGTATGTGGCTTACACCACCCCTTAGGATGAGAATACTACGCCCTTTTAGGGTTTAGTTTACTATGCCTCTGTTTAGTAGTGACACAGAGATGACCCCCGGGGTAAACCTACGATCTCCCATCCACTCGTCGAGATTTCTCTTGAATGGAGTCAGTGAGGGGCTCTGCCTAACATGGACTGGGATTCTGTTCCAGAGTGTAGGGAGCCTCTGGGTTATGAATCTGTCCCTCCAGCACGTTCTATTTATTTCTGTGTTGAGGTTTAATTCACTTGTTCTCGTGGCTCTGATGGATTTGGATTTTCTGAGGTGGAGCATGTCCATTAATTCAGGATTGGACATGGCCTTGTACGTCAGGCACAGATCACCTCTGAGTAGGCGGTATGCGACTGAATAGAGCTGGAGTTTTTTCAGTCGGGCAGCATATGACATATGTTTAAGACCCTTTATCCTCTTGGTGAGGAACCTCTGGGGTCTCTCCAACTGCTGCAGGTGTCGGGCGAGATACATCCCAAATGGGGCATTGTACTCAATCATTGGCCTGATAAGAGAAGAGTACAGGGGCACAATGACCTCTCTTGATCTAGATGTGAAACCCTTCATGATAAGGTGGGCAATATAGAAGGTCTTCCTAACCACTTTGGCAATGTGAGGGTCAAATGAGAGGTTACTGAAAACAATGGAGGGGATAATGTATCTCCAAACACCATCATAATAGGTGACTTCAACTACCCTAATATAGACTGGGAATACTACTCAAGCCCAAACACTCTAGCCCAAAGGTTCCTGGAGTTCATAAACTCAAATGCCATGGAACAACTAGTCACCATCCCCACAAGAGGAGAAAACATACTTGATCTCATCATCACGAACATGGGATCACAATGTTCAACACCGGAAGTATACCCCTCACTGGTGAGATCAGATCATAAACTAATCTCGCTGGAGGTCCTCATCCCGCGCCCACCTGAAACAAAAAAGACCACAGTAAAAACTTCTCAAAAGCCGACTTCACACTTCTAAAAACTAGTGTGGTCTCCTTTAAGGCCCCTGAGCCAGTGGTAAACATTACTCAAACCGCTGAATCACTTACAAATGCCTTCTACCAGCACCTACAGGACTGCATGGATCAGGCAATCCCAAACAAAACTAAGACTCTTTGTACCAAAGGCAAGCGTCCAGTCTGGTGGACCCCAGCCATAAACAAGCTCTACAACAAAAGGAGGAAGCTACTACAAGATAGAGCAAAATCCTTGAAAGGTAAGACACCCTTGATCATTATAAGTAAAAACTAAGAGCTCTCATAAAATCATCCAAGGCAAATTTTGAGAGAAAAATCGCCAAGGATTCAAAAGACAATCATAAGGCCTTCTTTAGCTATGTTAGAAACCTAGGAGGAAACTCCCAGATATGCTCAGAATTAGTTCAAAATGATGTGAAGATTACTGAACCTACACACATTGCCAACATACTGGCTGACAGGTTCAGTGCAAACTCCCCAAAGGAGAGATATCTATACCAGAGGATTGTAGGCCCCAAACATCTCCAACGCCCAGGTGAGAACTGCTCTCTCCAAAGCAAAAAACACAGCATCCATGGGACCGGATGGTGTCCCCGGCTGTGTGCTCCATGGACTCAATGAGGAATTAAACCCGCAGTTAGGACAGCTGTTTAATCTTAGCCTCACCTCAGGATACGTGCCAAGGAGTGGCGCGGCGACTGTGGTCCCACTTCACAAGGGCGGTGCCTCCACCGACCCTGGAAATTACCATCCCATTAGCTTGACAAGCCTTATCTGCAAAGCCATGGAGAGGATCATGATGGAACTCATAAATAAAGACATAGGGAACTTGCAGACTTTGGATCCAACCCAGTTTGGCTTTGTCAAAGGCAGATCATGCCTTTTAAACTTGGTTGACTTTTTCGAGACAGTCACCAAGGCCATTGATGAGGGAAAGGCAGTCCATACAGCCTACCTTGACCTGGCAAAGGCCTTCACACAATACCCCACTCAGGTATCATCAAAAACTCATCAGCTTGAATGTAAACCCATACATCACAAGATGGGTTGCAAACTGGCTAAGTGACAGAACCCACAGGGTCAGAGTTGCTGGAGCCATGTCAGACTCAAAGCCTGTCACAAGTGGTGTCCCACAGGGCTCAGTCCTGGGTCCACTCTTGTTCGGCATCTACTTTTCTGAAGTACAAGCAAACACAGGAGGGTTATGGCTGACAAAGTTTGCAGATGACTGCAAACTGGCCATAGTCGAAAACACATCTGACACAGATATCCTTCAGAAGGGCCTCACAGAAACGGATAACTGGTGCCAGAGCCATGGCCTAAAGTTAAATGCCAAGAAATGCATAGTCATACCCTTCGGGAAAAACAAGGTTACCCCTAGCTACCATATAGGTGGCAATCCACTGAGCACAGAAGAAGTCATCAGGGATCTGGGGACCCAGGTTGACAGTAGCCTTTCGTTTGACACTCATGTTGCTAAAGTAGTTAGGAAAACCTTCTACATTGCCCACCTGATCATGAAGGGATTCACATCTAGATCAAGGGAGGTCATCGCCCCTGTACTCATCACTCATTAGACCTATGATTGAGTACAATGCCCCATTCGGAATGTATCTGACCAGACACCTGCAGCAGCTGGAAAGGCCCCAAAAGTTCCTCACCAAAAGGATAAAGGGTCTCAAAAATATGTCTTATGCTGCCCGACTGAAAGAACTCCAGCTCTATTCAGTCTCATACTGCTTGCTCAGAGGTGACCTGTGCCTGACATATAAGGCCATGTCAAACCCTGATTTGATGAATATGCTTCACCTCAAAAAATCTAGATCCCTCAGAACCACAAGGACAGGAGACTTAAACCTTGACACGGTTATTAATAGAACATGCTGGAGGGACAGATTCATCACCCAGAGACTCCCTATGCTGTGGAACAAAATCCCAGTACATGTGAGGCAGAGCACCTCGCTGGCCTTGTTCAAGAGGAATCTTGACCAATGGATGGGGGATCACAGATATACCCCAGGGATTACTTCAGTGTCACTGCTTGACAGAGGCACAGCAAAATAATAGGCATAGTTTTATTCAAACTAAAGGGGTGGCGAAAGCCAAATAACTATGGGCTAGGCTTATAAATGCCCTTGGGCAGATAGCCTAGTATGAACCTATGAACCTATGAACCTATGTTACTGTCAACCTGGGTCCCTGGGTCCCTGATTACCTCTTCCGTACTTAATGGATTACCGCCTATGTGGTAATTTGTCGGTACCTTGCTTTTCCCAAAGGGTATGACTATACATTTTTTGGCGTTTAGCTTAAGGCCATGGCTCTGGCACCAATTATCCGTTTCTATGAGGCCTCTCTGAAGGATGTTTGTGCCCGCTGGAGTATCAATTATGGCGCCCAGTTTGCAGTCATCTGCGAACTTTGTCAGCCACAATCCTCCTATGTTTGCCTGTACCTCGGAAAAATAAATGCCGAACAAGAGGGGTCCCAGGACTGAGCCCTGTGGGACACCGCTTGTGACTGGCTTAGAGTCTGACATAGCTCCAGCAACTCTGACCCTGTGGGTTCTGTCCTTGAGCCAGTTTGCAACCCATCTTGTGACATATGGGTTTACATTTAAGCTGGTGAGTTTGTCTATGATGCCCGAGTGGGGTATTGTGTCAAAGGCTTTTGCAAGGTCAAGGTAGGCTGTGTGAACTGCCTTACCCTCATCAATGGCCTTAGTGACTGTTTCAAAAAAGTCGACCAAGTTCAAAAGGCAGGATCTGCCCTTGACAAAGCCAAATTGGGTAGGATCCAATGTCTGTAGGTCCCCAATGTCTTTGTTTATGAGTTCCATAATGATCCTCTCCATAGCTTTGCAGACCAGGCTCGTCAGGCTTATGGGGAGGTAATTTCCAGGGTCCATAGAAGCACCGCCTTTGTGAAGTGGGACCACTGTTGCCGTACGCCACTCTTTGGGTACGTATCCTGTGGTAAGGCTAAGATTAAACAGCAGCCTTATGTGTGGGTTTAGTTCCTCTTGGAGTTCATGTAGCACACAGCCCGGGACACCATCCGGTCCCATTGATGCTGTGTTTTTAGCTTTAGAGAGGGTGGCTCTCACCTGGGCATCTGAGATGTTAGGGAGGCTACACTCTGCTGGGATAGTTATTTCTCCTTTTGGGGGGAGGAGAAATTTGCACTGAACCTGTCTGCCAGAATGTTGGCAATGTCAGTGGGTTCAGTGTATTTTGTGTCATTTTGGACTAACTCTGAGCATATCTGGGAGTTTCCACCCAGGTTTCTAACATAGCTAAAGAAGGCCTTGTGATTGTCTTTTGTGTCATTTGCGATTTTTCTCTCAAAGTTGGCCTTGGATGATTTTATGAGTGATCGTAGTTTTTTGCTAGTACTGATCAGAGATGCCTTTCCTTTTAGGGATTTTGCTCTGTCATGTAGTAGCTTCCTCCTTCTGTTGTAAAGTTTGTTTATGGCTGGGGTCCACCATACCAGTCGCCTGCCTTTGGGTGAATGGGTCTTGGTTTTATTTGGGATTGCATGATCCATGCATTCTTGAAGGTGCCCATAGAAGGCATTTGCAAAGGATTCAGCAGTATGGGTTGTGGTTTCCACTGGCCCAGGGGCCTTGAAAGATACCACTTCAGTCTTAAGAAGTGTGAAGTTTGCTTTTGAGAAGTTCTTCACTGTGGTCTTTTGTGCAGGGGGTGGGGGCGGGATGTGGATTTCCAGTGAGATTAATTTATGGTCTGATCTTACCAAAGAGGGATGTACTTCCGGTGTGGAGCATTTTGTCCCCATGTTTGTGATGATCAGGTCTAGTATATTGTCTCCTCTTGTGGGAATGGTGACTAGTTGTTCCATTGCATTTGAGTTTATGAATTCTAAGAACCTGTGGGCTAGGGTGTTGGGGCTTGAGTAATGTTCCCAGTCTATGTTTGGGTAATTGAAGTCTCCCAAAATGATCGTATATGGAGAGACATTCATACTCTCCAGTGTCTTCAGGAAGGCTGTGTGGGGTTCCTGAGTTTGAGAGGGTGGTCTGTAGCATGCTACAAACTATAAGGCAGTTTTGCCTATGGTTAGTTGCACCTGGATAGTCTCTGATGCTTCGTGCGTTGCCACTAACCTGGAGGTGTGGGTATCTTTGATGAAAATGGATACTCCCCCTCCTTTTGTGGTTCTGTCCAAGTTTTGGGGCCGGAAAGCATGATATGAGGTAAAACCTGATAGTGCTGGGCTGCTCTCAGGAGCCTTGAACCAGGTTTCAGTCACTGCACAGACATCGATGTTCTCCATACTGAGGAGGGCTTCGAGGGCATGCATCTTGAGGTTTAGACTTCTGGCATTGAGCAGCATTACCCTTAGTTTTTTTCCACTTGTGTTTTCTAGGGAGGTAGGTTTGTCATTTGAGCCTTGCCTAAAAAGGGCACTATGGGGGTGGCAAGAGCCTTGGCCAATATCTGGAAGCCCAGGGGTGACAGGTGCAAACCATCCCTTGCAAAGCAGCGTGGCTTGTCAAGCATGTCATCCCAAGCAGACAGACACTGGATCCCCTTAGAATGACACCAGTAATTAAGACAATTGTTAAAACTGATCATTTTGTCTTTGTACTGTGGCATCATTCTTGGTGAGGGTAAGATGCTGCTCAGGGTCAGGGTCATACCGGCCTGGGCTACATAATCAGAGAGCTCCTCTATGTCTCTTTTCATGTAGTCCAGGGAGGTATGTCTCAGGTCGTTCGCACCTGCATGTACAATGACTGAGTCATATTTGTACTTGCTGTGGAGTGACCTGAGTGCTTGTGTTATGTGGCGGATTCTAGCTCCCGACAGGCAGCTTACTGTGACCCTCTCCTTGTTCAGTCTGGTGAGCGGGACGTCAGTGTGCCTGACTATGGAGTCACCTATTACAAGTGTGTCTGGCATGTTGTTTGGCCTTAAGGGCTGTGACTGTTTAGCACACTGACTTTGTGAACTATGTGTTGCATTTGCTATGTCTTGAGGTGGTGGTTGCTTGGGTGTCTGCTTTGGAGGCCTCTGTTGTTTTGGTAGATTTTTAATCAGCGCCTCCGAGTATGTTTTTGTGTGTTTATGTGTTTGGTTCGCAGTTGTGATAGTTCTATGTGAGACTGGGTTTGTGGTGTGCGTGGTTACCTACTCCTCCTGACTGGTCTTGCCAGTACTGAATTGAGAGAGCTCAGCCTCCAGTTTGGCTATATAGTTGCATCTCTCGCATATATTTGTATTTGTTGGGAGGAGGAGAGGGTTGTCTGTGTACATGAGGCAATTGTAACATTGCCTCAAGATTCCCAGATTCACCAGCTGAACAGGAGAGGGCGCTAGCAACTGACCCTTCGACATGCTAGAAATAGTGAAAAAGATTGCTGTGTAACTGAGTCAGAAAGGACCTATAGGGAAATGGGTACTCAACAGAATTTAGGTGAATGAAGTACTTTTCGTTTGTTTAAGAGTGCTTTACCTGTATACAAAATGCATTAGGAGCAAGTGCTGAGCTTTTCAGATAGAGTATAGGCTGTTTAGATTGCAAGTAGAACAGTTCTAAGGGAAAAATTGAAGAGCAGACTTGGCGGAGCCAGAAAAAGTTTAACCTTGTTTAACCAAGTTTAACATTGTTTAACCGGCGCTGCGCTATGCGCACGACCGCGTAAAGCCGTGCAAAGGCGGATTTTAAGCAGTGAACTACAAAAGAGCTAGGAATGGTCCCAAACAACCAATTACTAACAGCTTCTTGTGCTGAGGTCACTTCCCCCAAGGATAGGTAGGCTGCTCAAGGCTCCCCACTCCCACTGGTGAGCAAAGAAACTTCCTTTTATCCAAGTAAGGTAATGGACAACACAGGAACTACACCACAGCCCAGAATACAGCAATGCCTGTATACTGGTCTAAACTAGTCGAGAAAGGCAGGAAAACAAGGATTATTTTTTTGTTTTTTTGATTTTTTTTGCAGAAATACACAGAAAATGCAGACAGTGATAAATTAGTTACACAGGCTAGCACACTTTAGTGGGCAGCCTCCACAGTTCAATTAAACAAACAAACAAGCAAACTTTCGACTAAATGTAACTTTAAGTGCAATTTTTAAAATAAATGCAGTAATCAGTAAAAAACAGTTCAGGCTAGTTTAAAGTAAGCAGCAGAAGCTATTTTCAGTGAAAAAAAAGCAAAGATACTTAAATCCAGAAGGTAGTCGCTTTTTCGAGTTCCTTGCTGCTAGGACCACTCTGTAAACCCACGTGGAGCTTGTCTGAGTGGTATAGCCAGAAAAAAATGCCCAGAGGCGGATTTTAAGCAGTGAACTACAAAAGAGCTAGGAATGGTCCCAAACAACCAATTACTAACAGCTTCTTGTGCTAAGGTCACTTCCCCCAAGGATAGGTAGGCTGCTCAAGGCTCCCCACTCCCACTGGTGAGCAAAGAAACTTCCTTTTATCCAAGTAAGGTAATGGACAACACAGGAACTACACCACAGCCCAGAATACAGCAATGCCTGAGACAGTGATAAATTAGTTACACAGGCTAGCACACTTTAGTGGGCAGCCTCCACAGTTCAATTAAACAAACAAACAAGCAAACTTTCGACTAAATTCGACTAAATGTAACTTTAAGTGCAATTTTTAAAATAAATGCAGTAATCAGTAAAAAAACAGTTCAGGCTAGTTTAAAGTAAGCAACAGAAGCTATTTTCAGTGAAAAAAAGCAAAGATACTTAAATCCAGAAGGTAGTCGCTTTTTCGAGTTCCTTGCTGCTAGGACCACTCTGTAAACCCACGTCCTTTAGTTTTGTAACTAAGGTTCCATTTCTGGACAGCATCAGCACAAGCATTTGCTTGTTACTCTCCTGTTTCTTTCTGTATCTTTGGAAAGCCTAGTAATGTTTCCTGGCCATTTCCAGTGACAATAACAGCATATCGATTTACACTTGTCTTGGATCCATCAATGTCAGGTAACATTTTCCCATTCCAGTGCAAAAGAAGAGGACCTTCAAAAAAATGTCTTTATCTTCTGCTGCTGCAACTTCTCTCCTAAATTCGAGATCATCCGATTGAACTTCTAGAGAGCTTTACATCAGTAATGTCATAACCAAGGGCCTGAACAATGGCTCCAGCAACAAACACAGCATTCCAATCGGAAAGATTGATGTGATATAAGGCACTGACAACCACAGGAGATGCAAAGATATTCTTAGGTGTTTTTGTCAATGGTGCACTGTCATCCTCAATAGACACTGATTTCATAGGCTGATGTTTATCTTCGCTTTCAGACCCACCAGATGATGCTGAAGAAAATTCAGATGTTATACTGTTAACTGCTTTGGTCTGCTTTTCCTCATACCTCACTTTGATCATGATTTTATTTTCCTTGCACTGCCTCTGTCTGCATTCTTTTTGCAGTTGTTTTTTAGGTCAACTCCACTCATACTGCAAGAAAATGTATTCTGCCTTTGCTTCTGTAGGATTTCTCAAACTTCATTTTTAAGTTGAATCATAACATCTTTTTTTGATATAGCAAACAAATGTTTGAGTTTACTTTTAAAGATTTTTTTCATTCTATCACTTTCTTGTTGAAGAGTTCTGTGTTTCTTTAGGGACAAGTACTCTTCATGTAGTTTCTTCAGCTTCCTAACCAAGAGTCTATTTGTTGCGTCCCATACAGCCATCGCTGACTCACTTGCCAACTTATAGCTTTCTGGTAAAGGTTTTCCTTCTTCATAGTGATGAAAATTGACCAGTTGAAAAACATCTAGTGCAAGTGGCAGTCTTGCAGTTGCCAGCTAACAGGCTGACTTCCCAAGGAGCCAGTTTTGGGGTGCAGATCGCGAACTAGATGATGCCATACAAACTAATTATGCACAATCACCTACATACACAACACACAAGCAAACAATGCATACTGGGGCAACCTCTAAATATAGTCTAATCAAGCTGAAATTTGACAGGAGAGTAAGACATACCAAATGGACAATAATAAATCAGACAGTTTTAGGAGGTGGACAGAGCACCCAGAGGGAAACAGAGGAAATCTACATAAACACAATAAGACTATGAAAACTTCACAGAGACAGTAGCCCAGAGGTCAGGAGTGAATGCTGGACTCTGTGTGATACAGTCCTTTAGCACTGATTCATTATGCTTCAAATAGTTGGATGTGTGGTTTACATACAGCGGCCAATATACTATCATGTCATAATGCTTACACATTAGAGAGTAAGATACTGATATTTTATTTGTTGTATATTTAAATAAGAAAACTTTATGCATGTCTATGATCTATATGGGGACAGTGTTTACTATATAAAGATAGCTGCCATGTTTGTAATGGATGAACAGTTCAGTTCTTTACAATTGCTTGACTGGAAGACTGAGTACAGTGATGCTACTTGATGATAGACAAACGCCTTCTGAAACTTTTTATTGCTGCCTGTCTATTGCAAGTTAAACAGTTTCCATGTGCAATGAATAGCCTCGCCACATGGCAGTAATCATATAACAATTTTCTACAGTATCTTAATGTTTCACTGGAAAAATAATCTACTTCAGGAAAAAAGTCCATTATTGCATAGTTTAATCTGTTGTATACAGTCATTAGACCATTAATATGACAGATTCCCTTATATCGTATCTGTATTTGTTGTCACCTAAGTAATCATCTAAATGATTTTTAAACATTACCAAAGAACTTGTTTTTTTTTTTTATCTCAACAGGAAACCTTTTCCAAAGTTTAGGAAATGTTTGAGTGCTATACCTATCCCTCTTTATTGTTTTATTACATCACTTGATATCAGTTGGGCCTTAATCCCTGATAGAAAATATTGCCCAGCTAATGTCTGTCCAATTTCTCCCTTAATAATATGTATATTAAGCCTTTAAATACAAGGTAGAGTTCACCCTTACAAGCCTGTGCAAAATACTGCACAGTACTGCTAGAATAGGAAGTATGTTTAATATTTGTTTTCCTTTGGAATGGTGCCTTTGACAGTTGGACCAAAGTGTTTATAACTGCATTTAGTAGTAAGTGTGAATGATGAGCTCCAATATACAACTTTTTATCATTTGGTCCTTAAAATTTTATTTATTTTTATTTTATTTTACATTTGTTGACCAGGAAAGTCCGACTGAAACAAGGTCCATTTACAGCAGAGTCCCGGCGAGAAAAGCTCCACTATTAAACAATATGTACAGTGGGATTTTTTACAATACAATATATTTCATACAAGAAGAACACGATTACAGTGGTTTGTTTCAGCTAACAAAAGGACTCCATCGTAACAATACAGTCATCAGAGACATCACATAAGACAGTATAAATAGACAATATTTTTTGCTAAGCAAGTTTAAGTGTGACCAGAGGAAGTATGGCAGTTTTGAGGAGTTCTTAGTACTGTAATATAGAGACAGTAAGCAGAGTATAGAGGAAGGTAGGAAGTATTTGAGGAGAGCAGGAAAGCATTTATGTGATGCACGGACAGAGCTAGGAATGCAAGAGGTGTGATTTGAGTGATTTTTTGAAATATTCTGGGGGAGGTTATTCCACATTTTTGCTGTGGTATGAGAGAAAAGAGCTTTTCCTGCAGTGTTGTTGGCATGAGTTATACACAAAAGGGCTTTGTTGGATGAGCGGAGTGGACGGTTTGCTGAGTATTGGTTCAGTAGTTGGTTCAGGGCTGGAGTCTTGTGGGGATTCTTTAGGATGTTATAGGTGAAGAGTAGTTGGTGGTAACTAATTAAATGAGGAAGTTCTAACCACTGTAGCTCTTTTAGAACAAGGCAATGATGGCTTCTAAAAGCAGAGTTATTGGCCAATTTAGCAATCTTATTGTAACATGACTCTAGTTTCTTCATGTCTGTTTTCCTAATGTGGGTTAGGATTGGAGATGCATACATTAGGGTAGACAGAAGGTGGGTTTGGGCTAGGGTGACCTGTGCTTGGTCTGTTAGGAAGTGTTTGCGTTTATATAGGGTTCCTAATTTTTTATGTATTTTTTAATGGTTTGAGAGATATGGACATTGAAGTGAAGATCTTTATCTATTTCAATGCCAAGGAGTTTTGTATGGAGGGAGGGGGAAATTGTGGTGCCACTTTTGGAAGTGATAGTGAAGGAACGAGGTGTGGGTCTGTATTTGTTCGGGGTGAATAGGAGTAATTTGGTCTTGTTGGGGTTAAGAATCAGTTGGATATCAGTAATCCATTTTTCAACGGAGTTGAAGGATTCCTGGGTAAGGTTTTGAAGAGTGGTTAGGGATGGGGCTGAGCAGATTAAGGTGGGGTCATCTGCGTACTGTATAAGTGATGCATGCAGTGTGGAGGTGTGTAGTCTGTTGATGAAAATAGTAAATAGTAATGGGCCCAGTATTGAGCCTTGTGGAACACCTATGGTGGATGATAGTAAAGGTGATAGTACTCCTTGCCATTTGACTGATTGTTTCCTATCAGAGAGGTAGTTTTTGAACCAAGCAGTTGTAGAGGGGGCAAAGGACATTGACGATAGAGTGTCTAGAAGTAGGTTATGTGAGACCATGTCAAATGCCTTAGAGAGATCTAGGAATATGGCAGATACAAAGTTGTTATTTCTAAGATGTTTAACCTGGTTAGTGAAAGACAGAAGAGCAGTAGTTGTACTATGGTTTGGGCGGAAGCCGTGCTGAGTTGAGGAGAGGAGATTATGTGAGGTTAGGAAATGCATCACTTGGGTATGAATATATTTTTCAAGGAGTTTGGACAGGGGGGATAGGATAGCAGTGGGGCGGTATTTTGATAGCTCATAGGAGTTGCCACCTTTGTGTAGGGGGATAATATGCGACACTTTCCATAGTTGAGGGATGTAAGCTTCTTTTATGGAGCGGTTAATCAGAATTGAGACAGGGTAGGCTAGGGATTCAGCTGCTAGTTTTAGGAAATTAGTGGGTAAGCCATCAGCTGCAAGAGTGGTAGGTTTTAGTTTTGAGAGTAGTTTTTTGACTATGGAGGTTGGTATGGGTGAGAGAGTAAATGATGGTATATTATTGTGATCCTTAGTGGGGGTGGATAGAGGGTTATTGCTAGATAGATGGGTAGATAGTGTTAGAATAGAGTCTGTGAAGTGATGGTTGAATTGAGAAGCTATGCTGACATTAGTGGGATTAAAAGGAGTAGCATTAAAAGGAATTTATAGTCTATTATACCACTGGTACTATGGAATTACAAACAACTTCACAGTTTGTTATCAAACTAAATGTTTCTGCATGCAAATGAAAATATCAGTTCAGTTTCTGGACAGTTATATAGCAAAACTATCATTTTAATATATTTTTTTTCTTTTTCAGAAATGTTTACTTTCAGTGAGATAGCCCCTCTGAATGAAACAGAGCCTCAGAACAAGATCCTGAAGCCATGGTGGGATGTTGTCATGGAATATTTGGTTATGGTCATGCTGATGGCATCCATTGTCATGGGAACCATGCTGATACTGAAAGACAAGGTAGTCTGCTTACCAGTAGACCCTGACAGCTTAATGAATGACAGCTCTAAAGGTGACTCAGCATCAGTGACAAATCCTACAGTTTCTTCAGGAAACCTAACTCAGACTGCATTTTCAGCCATGCCAAATGAAAATACCCAAACAACAGCTTTGCCTCCTGCAGCCCAACGTGGACGGCCAACTAAACTGGACTACCAGCAGTATATCTATATCAGCCATGTTTGCTACCAAAAGGCTATTCCCTGGTATTCTAAATACTTTCCTTATCTTGCATTGGTACATTCCCTCATATTAATGATAAGTAACAATTTTTGGTTTAAGTACCCCAAAACATCCTCTAAGATTGAACACTTTATTACTATCCTTATAAAATGCTTTGAATCACCATGGACAACTAAGGCTCTCTCAGAAACAGCATGGGAAGATCCTGAAGTCAATCAAAACAAGATGAAATTCTCCACAGCAAAGAAATCTGAAAGAGAAGCTAGCCAAGATTCCACTAATAGTACACCACTGCTATTAAACAGTGATACTCCATTTGAAAACCCAGTGTCTGAGATCTCACCTGTTACAATCCTCGACAAAAAAGATGGGGAGCAAGCAAAGGCTCTTTTTGAAAAGGTGCGGACCTTCCGTGCTCATACTGAAGATAGTGATCTGATCTACTTGTGCTATTTAGGTCAAACAGTTTTCAAGGTCTTAAAATTCTTAATAATTGTAGGTTATACCTCAACCATTGTGGGTTCTATAACATTTGAGCATGTCTGCATACCTACTATCCAAACCCTCACTGGATACACGGTTTTCTTTTGCACACACAATATGGCTAATATAGTCAGAAAGTTTTTAGTAATGTATATTGTCCTGGTATGCCTCTATGGGTTGATTGGTGTCTATGCACTCTTTTGGTTCTTTAGGCAGCCTTTGAAAGAATATTCCTTTGAGAAAGTACGTGAAGAGAGCAGTTTTAGTGATATCCCTGATGTCAAAAACGACTTTGCTTTCCTGATGCACATGGTGGACCAGTTTGACCCACTTTTCTCTAAAAGGTTTGCTATATTTATGTCTGAGGTCAGTGAGAGCAAACTGCTGGAGGTTAATCTAAACTATGAGTGGACATATGAAAAACTGAAACAGCATGTCTCTAGAAACAACCTTGGCCAGCAGGAACTGCAGTTGTTTATGCTTCCTGGGTTACCCAAAGCCGTCTTTGATATGTCTGATCTGGAGGTTTTGAGCCTGGAACTCATGCCGGATGTAAAATTTCCAGCTAAGGCATCCCAGATGGTATCATTGAAAGAACTTCACCTATTTCATTCTCCCGCTAAAGTAGAACCAATTACATTAAATCTATTTAGAGAACAGCTGCTAATCTTACACATCAAATTCACTGATATTAGGGAGATTCCCTTGTGGATTTATACTCTGAAAAATCTTAGAGAACTTCACCTCTCTGGTAATCTTAATGCAGAAAACAACAAAATGATAGCTCTGGAATCCCTTAAAGAACTGAGACATTTAAAAATTCTGAAGATTAAAAGTAATCTTTTTAAAATTCCATCTAGCATTAATGATGTAGCACATCATCTCACCAAGCTGATCATTCAGAACGATGGAACTAAATTAGTGGTCCTCAACAACTTAAAAAAGATGACCAACCTCACTGACCTTGAGCTGGAAAATTGCAAGCTTGAGCGGATTCCCAGTGTAATATTTAACCTGACCAGTCTTCAGAGATTAGACCTGAAATCTAATGACATCTGGTCAGTAGAAGACATTATGAATTTCCAGCAGCTTAAAAGACTGACCTGCCTGAGATTGTGGCACAATAATATTACATCTGTTCCAAACACCATCAGTTTCATTAGAAACCTTGAACAGCTTTCCCTTTCTAATAACAGACTGACAGGTTTGCCAAGTGGTATTTTTATGCTGAAGAAACTGAGAATGCTGGATGTAAGTTATAACTTAATCAGATTCCTTTCAGAAGAAATTGGCCAACTTGAATTCTTGCAGTATCTAGCCATCAATGATAACACTCTTGAAATTCTGCCAGTTCAGCTTTTTAACTGTTTTAAAATGAAGAGTTTAAATCTGAGTAACAATAGTTTATCTGTTCTTCCTGCTGAAGTGGGACAGCTAACTCAGCTGACACACCTAGACTTGAAAGGGAACTGTTTAGACAGCCTCCCACTGGAAATTGCATCTTGCTCCTTCCTTAAAAAGAGTGGTTTCATTGTGGAAGATTGTTTGTATGGAACTCTGCCATCTGAGGTACAGGAGCAATTCAGTGACAGCACTTTTGTAAGTTCCATTTAAAGTACATATAGACAAATAACTAAATCCCATTTAACCACTAAGTACTCTAAACAGCCTTATACAGTGGTACTTGATTGCTACAAAGAAAAAAAAAACATGTATCAATTATTTTATTTGAATACTAGTTAGTATAAGTTTTTAAACCAATGGATACATTTTTTATGGTTTGAAACTTTATAAAGAGAATTTGGGAATAATTATTGCAGTGAAATTTTCTGCTTAACAAATTAGTGATATATATTTCTCATTGACTTTCAAGGCACAGAAAACAGCAGTGTGATAAGAATGAAATTTTAGGAATGAAGTACTGCATTTTGAATTTGTATAACATTTTATTTAAAAAAATACTCTTAAAAATCTGGAAATCAGGCAAGTTTGACTTGCAGTTGAACAAGAAGATAAGAAATGGCACGTCTACAAAGTGGAGGAAGTATAAATTAGCATATCAGCTCTCCTGATAGGTATCATACTTTTCTGCAGTAGAAGGCTTTAAAAACATCATATGGAAAATGAGTTTTGCAGAGTAGCACTATTTGCTCCAAATGTTTGATAATTTGTTTTCTAGTTAGACACTGGATTTACCTGGCAAAAGTAACTATCACAATTGTTCTCTAGCTTCTTCAATTAATAAGAGAATAATTTATAAGCAGTTATAAAGTTGAGTCAGCATTGTTCAAAATGCATGAATGACTTTCAGCATATGCAGACAACATTATCTTATTGTCTGTCTTTTGTGTGCGGAGTGGGAGAGATACTTTGTCTTAAGTCCGATTAAGAAAAAATAACAAGAAAGGTATGTGCAAAGCCTCTACTTTACAACATAACAACAAAATATTTTATTATAAAGTTATGTTGAAGTTCTTTCAAAAAAGAATGATGATATGATGTGAGAACATTGCAGCCAGTTGTGTTAAGGTACTTGTGAGTTAACTGTCTAAATGACCACTGTCATTGTTAAGTCCTCTATTGAGTCATTGATGCTGTTATGCATTTCATAGATAGATAGTCACACTACACAATATGCAAATGCTTCTACATTTTTCAGGAGGTATACATGATTGAAATCACCACTTAACGAGATTTGTCCAAAAGGCTAGCTTCTATACAGTGAGCTGATCTAACATTTATTTATTTCATTACTGGTAAATATTGACCAGAGTAACTAAAAGTGGTCAATGTAACCTGTGGGTAGTTTACAAAGATATGATCTGCTGGTGTAGACAATGATGGCATAGCATCAGAAAAAAAGCTTTCCAAATGAGAGGGGCATTTCATATTTCATATCCACCTGGAAAATTAGAGTTTATGTAGAGTGTGATTTAATGTTTTAGTTGAAATCTTGACACCTCATGATTTATCTCTTCTCCTCAAAAAAACAGTATTACAATATCAGCCATGACTGCCAAATAAGTACACAATGTGAATCTAAAGCAATCAGTCTTTCAGTCTTTGGGAATTTTAAAGAATTTCATAGAAAGCCATATAAAAGAACAGTTACCCAAACACAGAGTGGGTCAATAATCTTCATGGAAACATTCTGGATCCAGCTTTCAAAAAATGCTTGTCGTGGGAGTTAATTTCCTTGTTCACTGATTTTTATTAATAATGCCTTGCAAGAGAAAAGTAAATGAAGATTCAGCGCAATGTTGTTATGGTTAAATACAGACGTATTCATTCATTTATATTATATTATGAAGAAAATGCTAGACACAGAAAGGGAATGAAGGAAAGGCACTGCCTTTTATGTACGAGTTCATGTCAGTATTGCTGTGCTGTCTGATGAAAAGTAACAGACAAAAACATGCAGTCAAGATGAAGGGATCAACTAACTGACACATCTTTTATGTGTCTCGCACATAAATATCAAAGTTGTGTGCAAAAAAAAAAATTTCAAGAACCTCTGGAAGCAAGCCAAACAATACTATAAAGACTATTGTTTTTTTCACGACTACTAAAACAGCCAACAAGTAAAACATGTATTCAGAAAGATAATCTTTTTAATAAGACTTTTTTATTATTACACTAAACTGTCATAACAGTGTCAACATACCATATGAACTTAAATTAACTTTTACAAAAAAAAAAAACTAAATCTGTGATTTCCTGGTTCAAATGTGAAATGGTGCATCTTGGCCATACAGTTAGTATATTTAATACATTAATGTTTTTTAACTTGAATTGCAAAGCTATTCCTTATATCACAAGTTCCAAACAGTTTAATAAAAGCTCACAATTTAATCAATATTGACATTTTTATTAACCTAACAGTAAAAAAATAAGCATTGGTCAAAGCTAAATGTTAACCTATGCCATAAGTAATATATTGCAGCACTGGTTTTGTTTGTTATTTTTCGCCATATCCCCAATGTAATTCAGGTACTGTCTGCATTATGGGTTTTGAGAGAGGCTGGGGTAATTGTGTAGAGATGCACTGTGTTGCCACGATGCAAAACTTTGTGCTTGTGAGCATTTGGAAATTCTGATATATTACATGCATGAGGTGTTGTGAAGAAACAACTGCATTTGTGAGCTAGATTCGGTACTGGAAAATGCCTGAGTTATGAGACTACATTGTCAAAATTCAATGCAAGCTGTGGTGATGTCGGTAGCTTGATTCCATTTACTCACATTTTATGGTCATGAAAAAAAGTAACAAATGCATTTATACTTTCTTAAGGGTGAGATTCTAAAGATCAAATGCATTTTTCTTTAAATGCAAACTATAACAGTTTGATTTGGATCTGAAACTGGCAATTGTGAAGTTTGTGAATACTGTGAATAAAGTTCATATGGTAATTATTAGGTGTAACTTAAGTACTGGAATGCATTGTGATGGAAAGAAAGCTTTTTTATAGCCTGGTTTACATGAGGATTTACAAGTGTGTATGTGTGTGCATGTGTGTGTGTGTGTGTGTGTGTGTGTGTGTGTGTGTGTGTGTGTGTGTGTGTATGTGTATGTACATGCATATATGCATCTGTCTTTCTATTATACTGATTTCTCACTCTAGTTATTTATATATATATATATATATATATATATATATATATATATATATATATATATATGTGTGTGTGTGCACACGCGTGTGTGTGGGGGTGTTCTTCTCTTTGGCTGAATGCACATTTGATCGAGGTGTTTCTGAGGATATTATAACAAACAAGTGCAAATAAATACAAAGTTACATTTCTGTGAATTTTGGAAGGGGAATTGTGTCTTTATGTGTGAGTCATAGGTAGGTAGGAAATGGTCCATTTTATACAAGGGTGGGATGGAGCGAGATTGCTGTGTAGCAGGGTTGGAAATATGCCCTTTCACTGCTGTTGCTCAGTCCTGGATTTGGAATATAACAATAGCTATATCTATACATATATATGTTTTTATATATAAGTAGCAAGAATTGTGGGGCACAGCCCCCACATGGGAGGTGCAGTGGGGCTTGGCTTTCCTGAAAAAACATTTTAGCAGTGTATTTGTAGTTGAATCATTGCTTTTTGGTGCTAGGTTACGGGATCATTTATTAGTGGTTTATTGTTTTTTTCAATTATGTAAAATATTAATTCTGTATATACTTCTTTCCGCTTCATTTGTATTTTCACTTAATGCTGGTATACTCATATACGTACATGTGTGTGTGTGTGTGTGTGTGTGTGTATTTACATATATATATATATATATATATATATATATATATATATATATATATATATATAAAAATGTATATATATATATATATATATATATATAGATAGATAGATGGTGTCTGAATTTGAATCGTTGATGTCAATGTACATCAAGAACATCATACATTAATATATAGCAAGTGAAATCATCAAAATAAACATGTTCCAGGAAAACCAACAACCACACATAAACCTATTTAAAATAAACATAGCAATGCTTTTGCATGTGATAAGCCCCACCTGCATCCACCCACACTAAAGTCTATATACTAATGCCAAGACTGAACTACATGGAGAAAATGACTAAATCCCATTACCTCACTGTAAAGCAATCTTAGTAAACTTAAATTGCAACAAACAAAAGCTGTATGAACAAAGTAAACCACCTGAACCTGTGCTAAACTCCAACTGTAGATAAAATACACAAATGCACTCTCCAACCTTCCAAACAAGATATAGAACCATACTTAACACTCAGTGACACACACTAACGCACACACACACACACACACACACACACACACACACACACACACACACACACACACACACACACACACACACACACATACATATGTATTTATTATAGGAGTGGAGAAAAAGTGATTTGGTACCTATCTTTAAGAATAAGGGTGATGTGCAGAGCTGCAGTAACTACAGAGGGATAAAACTGATCAGTCACAGCTTGAAGTTATGGGAAAGAGTAGTGGAAGCTAGGTTAAGAAGGGAGGTAATGATTAGTGTTCAGCAGTATGGTTTCATGCCAATCCGCGGTGGTGGTGCTATGGTACATTATCGCCTCACAGTAAGACACTGTCCGGTTCGATTCTCAGCTAGAACGTCTTCTGCATGGAGACATGCATGAATGGGCGTACCTTTGTTGAAGGTTGTGCATCAAGGCTGGTAACTCAGCACATAAAAATCAACTACCAATCATTAGCGGACTGGAGTTCCGCTGTGGCGACCCCTAACCAGGAAAAGCCGAAAGACACAAGTATGGTTTCATGCCAGGAAAGAGCACTACAGATGCAATATTTGCTCTGAGAGTGTTGTTGGAGAAATACAGAGAAGGTCAGAAGGAGTTGCATTGTGTATTTGTGGACTTATAGAAAGCATATGACAGGATGCCTAGAGTGGAGTTGTGGTATTGTATGAGGAAGTCGGGCGTGGCAGAGAAGTATGTAAGAGTGGTACAGGATATGTACAAAGGTAGTGTGACATTGGTGAGGACTGCGGTGGGAGTGACAGATACGTTTAAGGTGGAGGTGGGATTACATCAAGGATCAGCTCTGAGCCCTTTCTTATTTGCAGTGGTGATGGACAGGTTGACAGATGAGATTAGACAGGAGGCCCCGTGGACTATGATGTTTGCAGATGACATTGTGATATGTAGTGAGAGTAGGGACCAGGTTGAGGGAGACCCTGGAGAGGTGGAGATATGCTTTAGAGAGGAGAGGAATGAAGGTCAGCAGGGCTAAAACAGAATATATGTGTGTAAATGAGAGGGAGGGTAGAGGAATGGTGAGGATGCAGGGAGTAGAGTTGGTAAAGGTGGATGAGTTTAAGTACTTGGGATCAACAGTTCAGAGTAATGGTGAGTGTGGAAGAGAGGTGAAGAAGAGAGTACAGGCAGGGTGGAATGGGTGGAGAAGAGTGTCAGGAGTGATTTGTGACAGACGGGTACCAGTAAGAGTGAAAGGGAAGGTCTACAAGAGGGTAGTGAGACCAGCTATGTTATATGGGTTGGAGACGGTGGTATTGACGAAAAGGCAGGAGTCAGAGCTGGATGTGGCAGAGTTAAAGATGTTAAGATTTGCACTGGGTGTGACTAGGATGAACAGGATTAGGAATCAGTATATTAGAGGGTCAGCTCAGGTTGGACAGTTTGGAGACAAAGCAAGAGGCGAGATTGCGTTGGTTTGGACATGTGCTGAGGAGGGATGCTGGGTATATTGGGAAAAGGATGCTAAGGATGGAACTGCCAGGTAAGAGGAAAAGAGGAAGGCCTAAGATAAGGTTTATGGATGTGGTGAGAGAGGACATGCAGGCGGTTGGTGTGAAAGAGCATGATGCAGAGGACAGGAAGAAATGGAAACAGATGATCCGCTGTGGCGACCCCTAACGGGAACAGCCGAAAGAAGATGATGATATATATATATATATATATATATATATATATATATATATATATATATATATATATATATATAAACCACATATTAGGAATAATCCCATGCTCACTCCCACATATAACTAGTGAAAGGCCCTTAACTTTACTGGGGTTTAGTCTACCCATTAACTATCTGTACCCCTGTGCTTACTGCTCAGTCTCCTAATTCCAGTCCAAATTACCTACATTCAAGCATTCTACTGCTCTACCTGCTGTTTTTTTCTTTCCTTCTTTTGGCAGCACTCTTGTCTCTTCCAGCTGGGCAGACCCGCTCTGTTCGCCCTCGCTACGCTTGGGCTCACTCTGCTCCCCTACCCTACTCCCAAATTCCACCCACCCCCACATCAACTAACTTTATACTTATCCAACCACTCCCCCTACTCATCCAACAACCAATCCACATCCCTCCCACCCCCTCACACATCCAACAACCAATCCACATCCCTCCCACCCCCTCACACATCCAACAACCAATCCACATCTCTCCCACCCATCACACATTTATGCACACCACTCCTACAAATCCAAACAATTAACAACCCTCCTTAATAATGAAATCTTACCTCCTGCAATTGTCTCTACTATTCTTTTTAGTATGCACCTACCAGATCACATCTTACAATTTTCTCCTATCCTACCAACTTACTCACTAACAATAAACTCCACCTTATTTCTAACTACATCCATAAGCTATACCCATTTTAAACTCATTAGCTCCTACTCCAAATCAACAGCAACCCAGAAATACCTAACCATTCGGCAAAAACTAGCTAAATTAATGCAAACAAACCATCAACAACTTCTAAACGCTGGAGACATCCACCCAAACCCAGGACCTAACAATACAAATCCTCTGACCAATTCACAGCAGCATCCCACAGCAACACAACTTAATACCAGGCCATTAAATAGTCTGCTCCTCCTAAACCTAAATATTAGGAACATAAACAATAAAATACATGAACTACACACTTTAATCTCTCTATTTTCCCCAGATATAGTCAGTATAACAGAAACATGGCTAAAATCATCTACCCAAAATACAGAGATCCTACCACCAGGATATAGTATCCTTAGGCAGGGCAGACTACGGAAAAAGGGCGGTGGTATTGCCCTGCTATACAAAAATAGTTTAAGCATAACTAAAACTGAGATAACCATGCCCACTTTGGAAAAAGCAGATATTCTCTTAACAAGGCTCACAATATGTAGCAGAAAAAACATCAACCTAGTAACAGGTTATATCCCACCAGGCAATAATATCCCTACCAAGGAGACATTACTTCTATGGCTATCACAATCCATGCCTCAAGAGACCATTGCATTAGGTGACTTTAATACAGACTGGCTCACATGCTCCTCCCAAGTACCCACTAACCATATCAATCTACATAAATTATCTCAAGTAATCAAACAGCCCACTAGAATAGTCAAAATAATTAAAAACAAAGCCTATTAGACTGGATCTTACTAAATAAAACACCTTGTTCCTACATAGCAGGCATCATTCCTGATTCACTGAGTGACCATCAAACTACTTTCTTACTTAAATACAACTCCCACCACCCCCAAACCCCAATGCTTCAAACAATCAGATACTAAAAACACTTTAACCCAACTAACTTCACACAAGAACTAAAACTTTACAATTGGTCTGAACTTTATAACCTACCTCTAAACGAAGCCATTGACCATTTCAACTCCACCTTCCTAGAAATATTGAACAGGCATGCCCCTGCAAGAACTACCAGAGTTAAGGCTAACACAGCTTCATGGTTAACTAGAGAAACTAGGCAAACGAATAGCAGAGAGGAACAGAGCCTGGTCATCCTGGAGGTCCAATAAAAACCCTAGTACACAGCAAGCCTACCAACAGATTAGAAATCTAACCAAGAAACTAGTTATGCAAGATAAAAGAGAAATTACTTTAATACCCATCAAAACCAACACATGAATAATCCTAAGAAATTCTGGGCAGGTTTAAACAAGTTACTACACCCTGGTAAAACCGTTACCCCACCCCCAACATCAGGTTTAACAAAAGATAACATACCTGAATCCTTCAATATAGTCTTCACTGAAACCATACTTGCCCTAGCACAAAAACATCTCACTGCCAGTGCAACAGGTGATCATCTTTCCACTAACCAAAGACCCACTTTTAAGCTGCAACCCACCCCAACCTCATACATACGAAAACTACTCTCCCAGTTGAAACCTACAACACTAGGAGCAGATGCCCTCTCCAATGAATTTTTAAAACTGGCAGCAGCAGAAATAGCTGTACCAGTCTCTATACTAATCAACAGATCAATCACTGAAGCTACAGTGCCCCTGATTTGGAAAACTGCTTACATTCTACCTCTTCACAAAGGGGGAAGTTCCTATGATATATCTAACTACAGACCAATCGCAATTCTATCCCCACTGGCTAAAATATTAGAAAAATGCATACACCATCAACTAATGTCCTACCTTGTTAACCATGAACTCATATCACAAACACAACATGCTTTTCGTCCAGGTCATAGCACAACCACACCTCTGCTAGCATTCACAGATACCATAAACCACAACAGGAACAATGGTAAACTCACTTCAGCCCTTTTCTTAGACCTATCAAAAGCCTTTGATATGGTTAACCATAATAAACTCATCTGCCACCTCAAAAACCTAGGCTTAGACAACCAATCAGTCTCCTGGTTCAAAAACTACCTTAGCAATAGGCAACAAGCAGTACAATGGAATAATAACCTGTCCCCACTCTTACCAGTCACACTTGGGGTACCTCAGGGATCTATACTGGGTCCCTTGCTATTCTCAATTTTCACAAACAATCTCCACTCAGCTGCAAATAGTACTAGCCTTATCTAATACGCAGACGATTCCACTATAGTATGCAGTGCCCCAACCATGGCAGAACTACACAACAAAACCCAGGATAATTTCCATGCAGTCGAAAGCTGGCTTACTGATAATGGTCTCATACTCAACCCCAGAAAGACCAAACTCCTGCTATTTCACCCCTCACAAAATACCTGTCTTACCCCCACCTTTAATATCCACTCTAAAAATGGGACCCTTATTACACCTGAATCCCACACAAAACTACTAGGCATTACCATTGATAACAAGTTAAAATTTGATATACACATTAATCTGGCTATTAAAAACACTCACAGAAAGCTAGGTAGTCTCTACAAACACAAATCCTTCCTGACTCATAATGCTAGAACCACAATTGCTCACACCCACCTCCTCTCAACATTAATGTATGCAGCCCCAATCCTAACCAATCTATCCAAAACAGAAACCAGCAAAATGACAACCTGCTATAATGAGGTAGCCAAATTTGCTAACAACAGCTCCTTCAGAACCCATCACTGTCATAACCTAAAACAACTGGACTGGCTTGAACTACCAAATTTACTAATCTATAATCAATTGGTCATAACTCACAAGCTGCTCTCCCAACCATACAAAACACCTTCTTCAAGTAACCTAATTGAGCAGTACTCCTGTCTTAGGCAACTCCGATCCACAGACAAGTTACTTTTAACAGTTACCAGATCCCAAAACCATGCCAGTGACTCCCTCTACTCATCTTACATATCCAAAATCTGGAACTCCCTGCCGTCATCCATAACCCTGGAATCTTCCCTATCCAAATTTAAAAAGTCTATCAAAAATCATCTCAACAACAAATGGTTATGTCCATGCTCCACACCAGAATAATTCCAGTCTCACTCCAATCCTACTGCAACTCTTGCATTAAACTTATAGCCTCTTGATAGCTCTGCATAGCCTTAGTACAACACAATCAAACGTACAATGTGATTCTTGGTACTCAATATACTTTATGGTTGTTTACAAATATACTGATCATTTTATATGTATTTGCTATAGACTTGTGTGCTCAACTACATAGTCTTATTGTATTTACTGTAATATGTTGTGAATTTTGTTTGTATGTCTTGAACATATGTCTCTTTGGAGCTTTTCTCCCCAGGCCTCCACTGCATCCAGTTGGACTATCCCAGTTAACAAATGTAAAATAAAATAAATAAGTAAATAAATATATATATATATATATATATATATATATATATATATATATATATATATATTTATTTATATGTGCTCAACGCTGGAAGTCTAAATCTCAAAATGCACTTGCTCGAAGCACTCCGTAAAATGGAGAACATCAACATTTGTGCCGTAACAGAGACTGGTTCAAGGCAGCAGAAAGCACACCTGCACTACCAGGCTATAACTCATTCCACACCTTTTGGCCCCAGAACTTGGACAGAAGCTCCAAAGGTGGTGGTGTTTCCATATTCATAAAGGATGCGTACACCTGCAGATTTGTAGCCCAACATAACACATCTGAGATACTTCAGGTGCAGCTAACATTGGGTAAGACAGCA